>NC_140178.1:79462438-79630232 GCF_963971535.1 Notolepis coatsorum | reverse complement strand
TTAATTTTTTTCTCTCTCCCCTCCTCTCTCTCTCTCTCTCTCACTCTCTCTCTTGCCGTGTTACAAACACATTCCATCGGGAGATGTTTATAGCCTGACATGCAGTGGGTAGGTAATGAGGTCCGTTCTATTAGTATTTATGGCTGGTGTGCTACTGAACATCCTGTACTATCCACTATAGACAGCAGAGGACTGCTGCTAGGGAACTACTGTGTCCAGGCCCGGACTGGCCATCGGGAGCACCGGGAGCTTTCCCGGTGGCCTGGGCTGCAAAAAAAAAGAAAAAGGATTTATAATATATAAAAAAAATAATTGCAGTCAGGCCACTGAACTTAGAAGCAGGCCAGGTCAGTGTTTCTAGTTGCGGCGGTGCGATAGTTAGATAACCTAGGTGGGGAACAACCAGGAGATCACTGCGACAGAGGGTAATGCTGTGAGGGTTAGGTGTGGTAATAGAAGAGGAGACTCCAAGTGCAGGACACGAGCAGAGAGAGAAGAGGCTGAGGCGACGGGGTGAAGTGAACAGGCTTTTACTGAGCAGTTTGAAAGCAACAATGATTACAAAACGAAACAGTTACTAAACAAAAGCGAACTGCAAAACCCGAAAACAATACTCAGCAATGCTGGAAAAATAAGGACTAAGAGAGGAACGGACTCACGGGGAATACTGGTAACAAAGGTGAGTATGTGACCGAACACAACTGTGAATGAAAATCAATACAATACAATACAATGGCGCGACAATGACTGTGAGAAACGGGCAGGTCTAAATAGTGCCCGTGAACTAATTACTAATGAGTGCCAGCTGGTATAAGGCCAGGCATGGCCAAGACAGGTGAACACAGAATTAGTAAAGAAAACTCACATCATAAATAAAAGCATGTGTAAAGGGAATATCTTAAAGGAAAAACATATGTAAAAGAACAACCCTTAAAGGAAACATATGTAAATATGTTAACACTATTAAAAACATGTGTAAAGGGATGAGCCTTAAAGGAAACACATGTAAAGTTATCAACACTTACAGAAAACATATGTAAAAGAGATGAACCTTTAAAGGAAACATATGAAAAGATAAAACCTTTTAAACACAAGCTAAAACGCACAACACAACATGAACAGAGGAAACACAGCATTAAAGATAGCATAAATATCATCCAGCAGACCTACTAGGACTAGAGGCCTGAGAAGGTCCAATATCTGGAGTTGCTGCGCTTGGCCACCAGAGGGCGGCAGAAAACCACTGTTCATATTGTTCAGACAGGATCCCTGGCCGGGACGCGTGCATATTAAAGGCAACCAACTTGTATTCAGCTTTTCTCTGATTGGCCGCGACCCCCCGCCCCCTTTTGCCGCAAACGCAGCAGGCAAGCGGCAGCCGTCCCAAATGAAATCCATCAGTGGAGGAAGCGCGGAGCATAATGTATAATGTTATTTCGCGGAGCATAATGTCTGCTGACTGAACTAGAAACTGCTGCATCAGTGGAGGACGCAGGCTGCTGACTGATTATGAAATGAATGAATGAAGCACGGAGCATAATGTATAATGTTATTTCGGAGGACGCAAGCTGCTGACTGATTATGAAATGAATGAATGAAGCGCGGAGCATAATGTATAATTGAAGCGCGGAGCATAATGTATAATGTTATTTCGCGAGGCTGCTGACTGAACTAGAAACTGCTGCATCAGTGGAGGACGCAGGCTGCTGACTGATTATGAAATGAATGAATGAAGCGCGGAGCATAATGTATAATTGAAGCGCGGAGCATAATGTATAATGTTATTTCGTGGAGCATAATGTATAATGTTATTTCGCGAGGCTGCTGACTGAACTAGAAACTGTAACGTTATTATGTTATTTCGCGTTTTTAACAACCAACTACCAGATTCACTCGTCACTGTACATCACTTCTGAAGTATAAACAAACTATACTGCTGTGACGATTTTGAATATCTTAACATGTATTTACGCCCATACAATTTTTTAGATGAATGATTGTGGATATAATATAGAAAACACATCATTATGATATTGTCAGATGGCGCAAAATACAATGGTGAGTGAGAAATGTATCTCCAGTGATAAAACCCAGTGCTGCCGCGTCTGCCGCGTCTCTCTGCCGTGAAGGGCGTGTGCTAGGGCGGTCACGTGGCCGTGTGGCCAATCAGAGAAACGCTGAATGAAAAGCTGAACACAAGTTGGTTGCCTTTAATATTCACGCGGCCGGGACCATGACAAATGCAGTCTAAACTCACACAAGTTGGAGAACTATCTCTCTATCTCTCTTTCTCTCGCTCACACACACACACACACACACACACACACACACACACACACACACACACACACACACACACACACACACACACACACACACACACACACAAAGTGAGCTGCATGTGATTGGTGGAGGCAGGACCATTACAAAAGAACAAAAAATATATCGAAATCAGTGTTGTTGCTAATCATTGACATATGCTAGCCTGTAATAATCCCCCCCCCAGAAAAATCTACTTTGCATTTGATATATTGAAAATATTTTTCAATATATAAAACCATCACAAACACTAGCATTTAAAGGGTACAAATAAAAAAATTCCTGCACCAGAATGCAGGAAATGAAGTCTTTGTAACTACAATTTTCCTGGTGGCCTGAATGATTTCCCCAGTCCGGCCTTGACTGTGTCTGAACTACTCGTTCAACACGTAGATAAACCAATAGATGCACCACATATATATGATAACACTTTACACTAAGGGTACATTCATTAATATTAATTAATGAATTATGAATGAACTCTTTCTGCGCCAAACCCGACATTTCTCGGGTTTCAAATCCAACCGTTAAGCACCAACCCTGAGATTTCTCGGGTTTAGATCCTTTTTAATTTTTTTCGATTTTCCTATTCAAAACAGTCGCGTGGACCTTGGCGACTCATCTTGGTACTTGAAATTGCAATGGTGATTGAATCCCGCCAGGTGGCAGTATCACCTACCTTGTGAACATGCATATGGCCCAGCTTAGTGTGGGTGGCCCCAGCCCCAAAACAACTAGGGACTCACTCTACTAGTAGGTTGCGAACAGCTGTGAGCAGGACGACAATGGCGATCGCCTAGAGCAGGGGTGGCCAACCCGCGGCTCGCGAGCCGCATGCGGCTCTTTGCCCGTCAATGTGCGGCTCTTTTTTTTTTTATCTAGGTGTTCCATAGACTCACAGGAATTGTGTAAAAGTGCCCAAATAGTGAAAGAAATAGTAAAATAGTTCCCCTTTAACATTTTTTAAATAAACATTCTTTTTTTAAATGGCTAAAAGTGATTTTGTAATTTTGCAACCGTGGGTCTCACAGGGTACTTTTAACCCTGTGAGGCCCAAATAAAAAGACATTAGCAACTTCAGAGGCCAGAGGGTGAGACCTATAAACACATGAAGGGTGCCGTGACTGAAAAAAAAGGTTGAGAAACGCTGGTATATGGTGTGGCTCTTTGTGATACCACAGTAATTTTTGTGGCTCTTAGTCTCTGACTGGTTGGCCACCCCTGGCCTAGAGCGAACAATTGGATATTATGAAAAAGACTAAATGGATTATATGGATGATGATTATGGACGATAAGGTGCGTTTCCTAACATTATATGTATTGATCCTGTTCTGATTCAAGACACTTGGACTCAAAGTGAGAAATGGAGTACCTCTAAAACAAAGGTAACGTCTATTTTACATCTACTTTACCGAAACTCCAACATAAAACATGCGATTGTATGATTGCAACGTCGTAAAGGGGATGTGAGGGGAGAAGTTTAGCCGATCGTCAAGGACTACACCAAGGTTCTTGGCAGTCGGGGACGAGGCCATGGCTACATTTTCCACAGTGATGGAAAGGTCAGTCAGCGGGGCGGATTTGGCCGGCAGGTGAAGCAATTCTGTTTTGCTTAGGTTCAGTTTGAGGTGGTTGGTCGTCATCCAAGTGGAGATGTCGTACAGACAGGCCGAGATCCGCTCAGAGATATGGATATCTGAGGGAGGACAGGAGAGGAAGATTTGAGTATCATCGGCATAGCAATGATACGAGAAGGCATAAGACATGATAATGTTACCCAGAGATTTGGTGTACAGGGAGAATAGGACCAAGCCCTGGGGGATAGGACCAAGCCCTGGGGGATACCCATCCGAAGGGGGAGGGGGGCCGACAGGGTCCCTCTCCATGATACTTGGTAGGAGCGGTCGTCGAGGAATGATGCCAGCGCATAGCCATCCACTCCCATTCCTGCGAGGGATGCAAGGAGGATCTGATGGTTTCTTTTGTCGAAGGCTGCCGACAGGTCCAGAAGAATCAGGACAGAGGAGAGGCCCTTTGCTTTTGCTAAGTGAAGAGCCTCTGTGACCACTATGAGGGCCGTCTGTGTGGAGTGACCAGTCCTGAAGCCTGACTGATTAGGGTCAAGGAGGTAATTCTGTAAGAGATAATCAGTAAGTTGGTTGGATACAGCACGTTCAAGTGATTTAGAAAGGAAGGAGAGAAGAGAGACAGGACGATAGTTGTCTATGATGGTGGGATTCATCGTTGTTTTTTTATGAGCGGTGTGACTCTGGCTTGTTTTAGGGAGGTGGGAACCACCCCCGGGTTGAGGGAGGAGTTGATGGTTGCCGTTAGGAATGGGAGGATATCTGGTGCTATGGTCTGGAGGAGTGGGGAGGGTATCGGGTCCAGCTGGCATGTAGTGGGACAGATGTATATAGTAATGGTGCTATAGATACAATTTTTACATAGACGAATCATAAAAAAAACGATTAATACACAAATATATTTAAAAAATAATATATATATATGTAACGGTTGTGACAATGTCACCTTAAACTTCGATGCCCGGAGTGGGAGTCGAACCCCGGTCTCCCACGCCGCAGGCAGCAACACAGACCGCTATACCAAGAGGTGAATCCACTACTTCGCAACGTGTCTATCTGTCTTTGAGGATGTGAGAGTGAGTTTAACCCATAGCACCGCTACTCACCCCAGCCCTTCTTGACTGCGCTTCACGATACCATCCGTTACACTCACCCTCTCAAACTCACTCCACTCCACCCAAGGCACTTCGATGCCCCGAGTGGGAGTCGAACCCCGTTCCCCCACGCCGCAGGCAACAACACAGACCACTATACCAAGAGGTGAATCCACTACTTCGCAACGTGTCTATCTGTCTTTTTCTTTTGAGGATGTGAGAGTGAGTTTAACCCATAGCACCGCTACTCACCTCAGCGCTTCTTGACTGCGCTTCACGATACCATCCGTTACACTCACCCTCTCAAACTCACTCCACTCCACCCAAGGCACTTCGATGCCCCGAGTGGGAGTCGAACCCCGTTCCCCCACGCCGCAGGCAACAACACAGACCGCTATACCAAGAGGTGAATCCACTACTTCGCAACGTGTCTATCTGTCTTTTTCTTTTGAGGATGTGAGAGTGAGTTTAACCCATAGCACCGCTACTCACCTCAGCCCTTCTTGACTGTGCTTCACGATACCATCCGTTACATATATATATCATAGTGCCTTTAGAAAGTATTGCTTTTCAAGAAGTGAGCACCCCGTTATCAGACATAGATTAAAAAACATGGTCAGCAGAGACATCATTTGTTGATAAATTACGGTTTATTCTGCTAATCTTTAGAAAAAAGATCGCTAGCCGTACTTCATGATGTAGGCAAGATGGCTGATGACCCGGATTGCTTAATAGTTGGATGGAAATACTGTTTCAGTATTGTATCGAACGTCGCCACCCAGTGGCCATTTGGAACATCTTTGTATTTTAAGTAATTTACTCAAATAATTCATGAAAATTGTGATGCAGTTGGAGGAAACTTTGTCTTTATGTTGTGGCAGATGTCATATTTGCCCTTGAGGATGGTAAGACGCCAGCACAGTGGGTGTGTCTAATATGTGTGTGTCTGATAATAGAGGTGTGTCTATTATCACAAGGACAAGAAGGCCCTACAGAGAGTGGTACGCTCAGCCGAGCGTACTACGGGTATTGCACTACCACCATCTGGATATAACAAGAGGTGCAAATC
Organism: Notolepis coatsorum; assembly: GCF_963971535.1. Classification (NCBI taxonomy): domain Eukaryota; kingdom Metazoa; phylum Chordata; class Actinopteri; order Aulopiformes; family Paralepididae; genus Notolepis; species Notolepis coatsorum. The sequence goes on along the minus strand of NC_140178.1, from coordinate 79,624,164 downwards.
CAGAGCCTGCAGAATAATGAAAGCCACTTTAACATGAGCACACACACACTCATGCTGCACACGCTCACACTTATGGTCACTTTACAAAAGGAAAGGTCACTTTAAAAATAGTATAGTATAACTTGAGATTGTATAATATAGCATTGTATAGCAGTGTACATAAAGACCCAGTGCCTCATCTGTAGCTACCTGTATTGCACTATCACAGGACCTAGCATGTCTTACCATCCTCTGTAAAAACGCATGTACATATACCGATATGCCCTACTTTGATTACTTGTATTATTGCACAATGTCGTTCTATTGGATTCTTATTATATTATTATTATTATTGTATATGCACAATCGTTGCGGGCAAGACCCCCCGCATTTCACTGTATACTTGTATGCCATGACAAATAAAACTCTTGACTTGACTTGTGTCTGATAATAGAGGTGTGTCTGATAATAGAGGTGTGTCTAATAATAGAGGTGTGTCTGATAATAGAGGTGTGTGATAATAGAGGTGTGTGATAATAGAGGTGTGTGATAATAGAGGTGTGTGATAATAGAGTTATGTCTGATAATAGAGGAGTGTCTGATAATAGAGGTGTGTGATAATAGAGGTGTGTCTGATAATAGAGGTGTGTGATAATAGAAGTTTGTCTAATAATAGAGGTGTGTCTGATAATAGAGGTGTGTGATAATAGAAGTTTGTCTAATAATAGAGGTGTGTCTGATAATAGAGGTGTGTGATATTAGAGGTGTGTCTGATAATAGAGGTGTGTGATATTAGACGTGTGTCTGATAATAGAGGTGTGTGATAATAGAAGTTTGTCTAATAATAGAGGTGTGTCTGATAATAGAGGTGTATAATAATAGAGGTGTGTCTGATAATAGAAGGGTGTCTGATACTGTACTTATACAACACATACATATTACTTATGGCTATAACATACCACCTTATGTATCTTTTTTCTTGTGGTCGATTAAAAAAAGAAAATTCTGATGAGATGTTGTAAATCAGCAATTAAATGAAATCGACAACAATAGAAGTTGAGTAGAATGAATAGATAGAAGGATGGAGATCAATACAACATTAACATTTCATCTGGCATCTGATTACACACAGTAGAAACTGTTCTGCTACAGTACAGTAGCAGACTACTGTAGCTCTACACTGTTTACTCCCTACTAGAATATGTAGCCTTTCCCTTTCCGCCCATAAGGAGAACGTTGGAATATTCACATTCATAGATAGACCTCTATCTCTCCGTTCTCTCCCTCTCTCTCTCTGCCTCCCCCTTCCTCACTCACTCACTCACTCACTCACACACACACACACACACACACACACACACACACACACACACACACACACACACACACACACACACACACACACACACACACACACACACACACACACACACACACACACACACACACACACACACACACACACACACACACACACACACACACACACACACACACACACACACACACACACACACACACAGAGAGACAGACAGACACACACACCTGCCAAATCTTTCATTCCAATGTCATCTGGCCAGTCTCTCCCCTTTCCTCTCCCATTTCCCCTCATCCTCTCTTTCACTCCATCCCCCACTCCTCTGCTCTGTCCCTCTCTCCACTCGTTCACCTTCTCATCTTCCATTCCCTCGATCCTCGTCCTCTCTTCCCACTTTCTGGTGCCAAACCCCTCCCCTCCTCTGTCACGCTGAAATCTCTCTCTCTCTTTCTCTCTTTCTCTCTCTCTCTCTTTCTCACTCCTTGCAGTTGCAGTATGCCGTGCAGTCACTGTGACATCTATTTTGCAGAGATTATATATATATATATATATATATATATATATATATATATCAGTTTTGCACATAGGTTGCGTGCCTTTGAGCCAGGGTCGTAACAGTATATATATAACAGTAACAGTATATATATATATATATATATATATATATATATATATATATATATATATATATATATATATATATATATATACTGTTACGACCCTGGCTCAAAGGCACGCAACCTATGTGCAAAACCGACACCAAAACCTGTGTTTAACCCAAGAAGACTACTTTAACAATGAAATACTAATACAAACTAAAGAACCAAGAATAGGAGAACGTGATAACTCTCTGTTAACCCACACTCCTCTAACCACAGACCCTGCATGTGTGACTCAAGGGCTGGTTTTAAGCTCCCAGCAGGTAACCAATCAGCAGCAATTAGCTAATTAGCAGCCCTCACCTGTATGCCCAGTGACACAGCAGTGATCAGGCAGTGACACAGGAGTGATCAGGCTCATGGTACATAACACCTCCCCCAACAAACTGGTTGCCCAAGAGGCAACCACTATACATCAACCCATAAACAAAAAACAAAAAACAACTGTGACCCATTAGTTGTCAGGGCCACTACCACAACAGCGATAACGGGCCAGCCCCTGTCAAACACGACCACCAACCGTGTTGTATGCTCCCCAGCGTGGAACATTTGCCAATGCTGTGTAAAACAAAAAACAACCCTGTCCCGACTCTCGGGCAAGCTAGACCTCACAAAAGGTTCCGCCACTGCGGTACATGGCTGCAGTGGGGCAGGCAACTCCTCCGCTGAGGCGTAAGACTTAGGACCCCGTCGACCAACCAAGACCGTATCATATATGAGCTCCCTTTCAACAGGCCCCTCCACCGATACCGACCTGTCAAAAATAGACTGCAAACCAAAATCAACTTGCGCTCAACAGGACAGAACACAGAAAAACAAAAACCATAGATCTCTGATACCACCACCACGCCCATATCCATCCCACCTGGCACTGGCAGTTCAGGATACCGCAAACCGTGAACATCCAGAGTAGCATGTACCGCCTCAGGTACAGCCCCACCGTCCCTGGAACATGGCAATACGTCAGTCACAAAAGCGTCTGGAACACCATCCAAAATGGCGTCACACAAAATAACATTGTCCTGATCAAAATGGCTGCCACTCAACAGACCAGGTCGCGAAGGCGGCTCCTGCTCCACAGGACACAGGTAACTAGGTTGACCATCACACCTAGTGCATGGCAGAGAATCAGTGTGGACACGTGGATCAATGTCAGAATCATCAACTGACATACTGGGACCATCCCTGCCCACAAGTGAAACATTAGGGACAATAGAGCTACTGCGGGAAGGCTGGCAGCCTAAGTCAGGCCTAGTAGCCCCTTCAACTAGAACGGTGTCACATGAATCAACAGCACCTCTCATAGCATCCTTCCCACACTCATCCTCCAATTCGTTCATGGCCTCAGCCACCGTACAGGCTGGGAAGACCTTGAGACACTGCGCTGCCAGATCATCTCCTACCACATGCCTCACCGGCACGCATGTCAACCCTGGTTTCACCACCGGGCCTAACACAAAGGCATAATCAAGAGAATCATTATGCAGAGGTACCTCCACAGTGTGCTTTCCAAAATTCTCAACAGGTACACTTTTCAATTCAACAAAGAATGTGTCACCAAGTGTAATGTCCCAAGTCGAAGTATCAACAACATCACTTTTGTCCTTTGACATTGCCCGTGTCACAGCACACACAGGGAACACTCCTGGATGTTTCTGTGCCAGCTCAGTAGGGACCTCAGAAACCACAGGAACGGGAGTTACAACTGGAGTAGCCAACACTTTGTCACCAGCCAAATCATTCCCTAGAATGAAGGACACCCCTCTTATGGGAATGTGAGAACATACCCCCACAACAACATTGCCTGATACTAAGGGAGAATTGAGCGTGACCACATGCAAAGGTGCATCCACAAATCCACCCCCAAAGCCCCGAACAACGACACCGGAATGCAAAGAAGAGTTTTCTGAAAACGGCAAAACCCCCTCCAGAATGAGGGACTGAAAAGCACCGGTATCTCTCCAAATTGTTATAGCCTGTTTGGACTCTAGTGCATTAGTCAGGGAAACAAATCCATCCATCATAAATCTTGAGGAACCCTCGAGCTCTTTGTCCACACGTTTGATACTTCCCCCATCACCATCTAACGTTGGTAAAGGTGTTCTGCATATGGTTTCTACCAGAGCCACCGTTCTGAAATTTTTCTGCTCAAGCACCGGGCACCCAGCAACGATATGACCAGGTTCTTTACAGTAGAGACAGATAATCCCTTCTGGGAATGCACCAGCAGAACCACCCCGCCTAGGAGGTGAAGTTAACTGACCAGCAGACACAGGTTTTGGGAAACGGCCCCCCTGAACAGGACGCCTATCCCTGGACTCAACACGGTAGTCCTTCAAAAAAACAGACTTGTGTGTCAACACAAACTCATCAGCGAAGACAGCGGCGTCGCCTATCTTCGATACCCTACGCTCGTTTAGATGAGTGGAAACGGTATCAGGAACACATCTTTTAAATTCCTCTAGGAGAATCAACTGTCTAAGCTGCTCTCTTGACTCTGCTTCCTGAGAAGTGCACCACCTGTCAAACAGGTTCTCCTTCTCTCTTCCAAATTCAACATAAGACTGTCCTTCCGACCTGCGATAGGCTCTAAAACGCTGATGATAGGCCTCTGGGACCAACTCATAAGCCCTCAATATGGAAGCTTTAACAAGCTCATAGTCAGCGCTTTGTTCAAGGGACAGAGCAGTATAGGCTTCTTGAGCCCTACCAACAAGAACACATTGCAGCAGCAGTGTCCAGGCTGTATCAGGCCACTTCAATGTGGTTGCCACCCGTTCAAAAAGGGGAAAATATCTTTCCACCTCTTTCTCAAAAAAAGGAGGCACCATCCAAATATTCCTGCCTACATCAAAACCGGAACGCGACTCTGACTGCAGAGCCCCCGCCTGTAAGGCAGCATGCTTAAATTCAAGCTCCTTCTGCGCACGCTCGTGCTCCAGCAACATGTGTTTCTCCTTAAGCTCACGCTCCTCTCTCCTCTCCTCACGCTCTGTAGCAGCTGTCTTTCCTTAAACTCCAACTCCCGAAGCCACCACTCACACTCCGCACCAGATAGCAGCGGAGACGCGTCAGACAAAGTAGGCTCCTCCACCCTCGCCACAAGCACCTGTTCCCTAACGAGCAAAACCCTCAAAGCACCCAAGGCAGTTGGTTTCAAACGTTTCTCACTGGGAGTAAGCTCTACCTTGTAGTGCACAGCAAGCTCCAGAAGCTGTTCTTTGGAAAACCTCTCCAACATGTCATGTGAAGGGTGATCCACAAAATCCCTAATGGAAGCCATCTTTTCTGCACCAGCGCCACAACCCGTTCACTTTACAGTCACCAAAAAGCTGCCAAAAGCACCCTAGTACACACACAATCTACCTAAAGAACCACCAAAGAGCCACTAAAGAAACACTAAAGAACCACTGAAGAACCACTGAAGAACCACGAAGAACCACTGAAGAACCACTAAAGAGCCACTAAAGAACCACTGAAGACACACTACAGAACCACTGAAGAACCACTGAAGAACCATAAAGAATGCTAATGCCAATACTAATAACCATAAAGGGACGTGGTGGAAATGTGTGCTCTACTGAGCGCACCTTTCTAATTTGCAAAAATAAATTAAAAAAAACAACCACCCTGAAATAAATAGATGTGCCATACGCGCAGGAGGTCAGATGCTAACAGGTAGGCTATCCAAACACTCAAAACAAACTAAATAAATACAACAAACAAATTCAAACAGGTGCCCCTTCTAACCTGATATGACTACTTACGCTTCTACATCTAAACTGCAGTCAAAACGGCCCACCACATGTCTACCCTAAAAAACACTAAATCAGGCCCTACCACACTACCTGTGTTTTCTGGCCCCCTATCCTACCTACCCATAAACTAATGCCCTGTAGACCTAACCCTCTTCAACCACACCTGCTACCAGCCAGAGATCATATTTGACCATCCACCAGTCAAGTACATGGTATGGTACAAGACAAGCAGATGGTACTAATCACTTCTCTGACTGCCCCAGGAGTATGTGGTGCACAGGAAGCTAACCAACAACCAGAAAATAATGTCCCTATCTACATGTGGTGTGCACTAAACTATATATTTTAACAGCATTAAGTAGTCACATCAAATTACAAACAAATAAGGGCATACTCACCTGTTTGATGAACGGCTCCAGCCCCCACGTTACACAATATGTAACGAACACCACCCACACATAGCACCATGACACACCATGCAAAACCCCAAAAAAAAAACACCAAACAATTTCTAGGGGTAAATATCCCGGACGAGCCCCCAACTGTTACGACCCTGGCTCAAAGGCACGCAACCTATGTGCAAAACCGACACCAAAACCTGTGTTTAACCCAAGAAGACTACTTTAACAATGAAATACTAATACAAACTAAAGAACCAAGAATAGGAGAACGTGATAACTCTCTGTTAACCCACACTCCTCTAACCACAGACCCTGCATGTGTGACTCAAGGGCTGGTTTTAAGCTCCCAGCAGGTAACCAATCAGCAGCAATTAGCTAATTAGCAGCTCTCACCTGTATGCCCAGTGACACAGCAGTGATCAGGCAGTGACACAGGAGTGATCAGGCTCATGGTACATAACAATATATATATATACTGTATCTGTATCTCTCTCCCAAATAAACCTATAGCACTCATTTGGTTTAATCTGGCAGCGTGATCACAGTATTGATGTGTGTGTGTGTGTGTGTGTGTGTGTGTGTGTGTGTGTGTGTGTGTGTGTGCGTGCGTGCGTGCGTGCGTGCGTGTGCGTGTGTGTGTGTGTGTGTGCTAGCGTTAGAACTCCAGGCGATGCACTCAGCAGTGAATAGGAACAGAATGTTTCATGACGACACAGAAGGGATCAAGGTGTTGTTGTTTTCTTGTTGTTTTTTAGTAAAAAGACCTTTGACCAATGATTGATGTAGCTGAGAGAGGAGAGAGAGAGAGAGAGAGAGAGAGAGAGAGAGAGAGAGAGAGAGAGAGATAGAGAGAGAAATACACAGAGAGAGAGAGTGAGAGAGATATTGACCTTCATGTAGCTGAGACAGAGAGAGTGAGAGTGAGAGTGAGAGTGAGAGTGAGAGTGAGAGTGAGAGTGAGAGTGAGAGTGAGAGTGATAGAGATAGAGATAGAGATAGAGATAGAGATAGAGATAGAGATAGAGATAGAGATAGAGATAGAGATAGAGATAGAGATAGAGATAGAGAGAGAGAGAGAGAGAGAGAGAGAGAGAGAGAGAGAGAGAGAGAGAGAGATAGAGATAGAGATAGAGATAGAGATAGAGATAGAGATAGAGAGAACAGCTGGCTGGTTTATGTAACAACTGAACCATGTCTCTACACACTGGGGTCTGTTGGGCTAGTCTGTTCCCTCATCTGCTGCCTCGCCTCTCTCCATACTAGGTAGAGACAACATCACACAACTCTGTAGCCCCCCCCCCCCCCCTCTCTCTCCTCTCTCTCTCTCTCTCTCTCTCTCTCTCACACTTGCATTTGTGTGCATGTGAAAGGTATAACAGTTATACAGTTTGTATATGTTTGTATCTTGTGTATGTGGTACCGGTGTGTATGTGTGTGTGGTACCAGAGTGTGTGTGCTACCAGTGTTTGTGTGTGTGTGTGTGTGTGTGTGTGTGTGTGTGTGTGTGTGTGTGTGTGTGTGTGTGTGTGTGTGTTACCCTTATATCTATCATCAGCATCATACAGTTTGTATGTTGATGTATCTTGTATGTTGTGTTTTGTCTGTGTGTGTGTGTGTGTGTGTGTGTGTGTGTGTGTGTGTGTGTGTGTGTGTGTGTGTGTGTGTGTGGTGTGTGTGTGTGTGTGTGTGTGTGTGTGCGTGCGTGCGTGCGTGTGTTACCCTTATATCTATCATCAGCATCACACAGTTTGTATGTTGATGTATCTTGTATGTTGTGTTTTGTGTGTGTGTGTGTGTGTGTGTGTGTGTGTGTGTGTGCGTGCGTGCGTGTGTGTGTGTGTGCTGTGTGTGTGCGTGTGTGTGTGTGTGTGTGTGTGCTGTGTGTGTGTGTGTGTGGGATACACACCATCAACATCATTGTGTTTCTCAGGCTCGATTACATCTCAAGTGTATGTGTAATTATATGACTGATTCTTCAAACTGATCCCACGACCATTTGGAGGGCAGTCAGTGCTGGAGGACAGAGTCGTGGGACGAGGATGTGTGTGTGTGTGTGTTTGTGTGTTTACATTAATCACTGTAAAACCTCATCGTCCTCAGGTAACACATTACCTGATCATATGCCCCTTGCCATGTTTATAACTGTTTCTATCTATTTTCATAATAACGCCTCAGAGCCAGAGCTTGTTTGGTTGGGAGGTGTAGGCATGCATGTGTGTGAGTTTATAGCCACTCTGTCCGTAACATTGCAGCTATACCGCTGGTGTGTTATTATGATTCCTGTCTGTATCGACAAAGAAAGCTAGAGCTCTATAGCGCTGCTGGGGTGATCTGTTCTTTTTTTTTGTATCATGTCTTCACACACAGAGAGAGAGAGAGAGAGAGAGAGAGAGAGAGAGAGAGAGAGAGAGAGAGAGAGAGAGAGAGAGAGAGAGAGAGTGGGGGGGGCCAGAATTTTCTTAATAACGTAATGCAGTGGCAGTGGTCTCAGAACAGAATCCCCTCTCTGGGTTGCGACGCACTGCGTGACGTCAGAAGCCTGAGAACGTCTGCTGCTGTGTGTGGGTGTGCGTGTGCGTGTGTGTGTGCGTGCGTGCGTGCGTGCGTGCGTGCGTGTGTGCGTGCATGCGTGCGTGCGTGTGTGTGTGTACACGAGAGCAGCCCCTGCATGGCCTAAGAGGAGAGTGGTGGGGGAGGTGGGGTATTATTTGTGATGTAATTTCATGGGAGTTGTTATGTGTGGTGCCACTGGTGCTGTTGTAGCCTGTGGTTACGGTACAACCTGAGACAATGTGTCCCCCTACTGGTGGAGCAGGGGATAGCTTCCTCCAACCAGGCTCTCTAAAGAAAATAGAGGCTGTTGGTGCGTGGTCGGTTCTCATCGTGTGATTCAACGTCTGTGAGGTCCTATGAGTTTAGGGCACAGCTCAAACCTTTGTTCCAGTGAGGTAGCTATCAACACACCACAATGTGAGCCTGGGATGCAGATGTCCTTAATCACAACATGTCAACGTGTAACCTGGCTGGCACCATATATCTTTATTCTACCACAGTATTGGCTGATTGGTTCTCACAGTGAAACCACATGTAGAGTTTAGGTTGCAGATTTTTTGCCATTTCTTTTAACCCCATGGAGTCTATGCGGTGCCGGCACAAGGGTCGACATCGCCAACAAACTCTTGAGAGGCCAAGCTTTTGTCATATGAAACTAAAGGACTTTTTTTTGCTCTGTTAAGTACCTTGAGCTGCATTGTATGAAATGTGCTATATAAATAAAGATTATTATTATTCATCCCCTTGGGGAAATCTGGGCGTCATAGCAGCATGGTGGGGGGGGGGGGGGGGGGGGGGGGTACAGGTTTGGAAATGGTAATGGTATAAAGACAAAAATATAGGCAATAGAATTATAATAAAAATTTAAAATTTAAATAAACAGTTCAAACAATATAATTAACTCTGAATATAGGAATTTTGAGAAAATAAGCAGTGTAATCAGAGGTGCTGAGGGTCTGCATGTCCTATCAGTTATATTATACATTAAAATAAATATGGGCAATAAGAATTAAAATCTCAATATATAATATGAGTAAGTACACAACTGGCATCATATGTGTCATACGTGTTAGTAGTAGTCTGTGTAGGTTAGGTGGTAAGAGTCAGGGTTACATTTTGCTCCAATATTAAGCAACATTTTGATTGCATGGCCATTTTCAAAGGTGTCATTTGACCTATTGCCTCAAGATATCTGAATGAAAATTATGCTTGAGTTAACGCTTTCACTACTGTAGTATATTTTGAAGAAAAGATGGGAGGAAAGAACCTGTCCGGACTCCGTCGATGCAGTTTCAACAATACTTTATTGAATACAGGCATCTTAATAATTTTTGCAGAAAACTATTGAGTTCACAACACAGCCACGGAACCATCCCTAGAAAGTCAACTGAACTCTTACAAGAACATGGGTTGAGTTATTTGTTCCTATAGACACAGCGACTGGCCTTACTGTAGTTACAGCTGTGCCAGTTCAAAGGTCACTGCAGTAAGAACTTCTCTTATTCCAGTAGTGGGCAAATACCTTTTCAAGTGACCTAGGACAAATGCTGGAAGATCACGTATTGACTATAACATCCATATGATGTGGCCGCTCGAGCCATGGAATCGGACAACGACTCTGATGTGGATGTGGCCGCCAGAGCCGCTACAAGGCCTCGCACGCCACCAATTCTAGGTCAGCAGTGTGTGTTTACTGTTTGTAGATATGGTGTGTAACCATCCTACATTGTATGTAGGATATAACTGTAAATGCATTGTGACAAAGCTGACCGTTCCTTTTTGTTATTTCAGAGTCAGGCCCAGCTTCAGAGGACGATGTGCAGGTGGAGGACGTGGAGGACGTGGTACCGTCTAGGCAGAAGGGTAAGTTAGGCCTCACTCTCTCACACTGACTCATTCACTCACACACGTTTCTAACTATGTATTATATGAATGTGTGTCTACAGTATAGGGCAGGGGTGTCAAACTCATTTTCACAGAGGGCCACATCAGCATTATGGTTTCCCTCAAAGGGCCAAAGACCGTATAAATGTTAATGTAAAATAAATGTAGCTACTCATTTACATATTGTTAAACATGTTGTTTCTGTATTTATTACTTATTCAAGTTATACATATTGCATATGCATTTGCATAGATGTAAAAATATATGTTAGCTTATGTTATTTTAACAAATCATTTTAGTTTATCAGAACCCCATATTACTCCATTAATCAATGATCAAACCATTCAAGTAAATAACAAAGAAGAAGATCATCAAATACAAGGGGCAGAACTAACAACTGAGCTGCAAAGAAAACGTGGGACAGATGTAGCAGATGTTACAAAAACAAATGGCTGCACACAACCTTGCAGATGCCATACATCCAACTAATGGAAGATAGTTTAATTAACTTTAATTAACAGATTGCAGAATGGGTACAGTACAGTACAGCTCAATACACACTTGTTAAGGGGATGCAGACCAGAGAAAGACTTTCGACTTGTTTACATCAGGGTCCACCATTTTCAATTCGTAATGAAATTGCTATTATGTGTCTGCATGAACACACAACTGTAACTGTACTCAAAAATAACAAAATAAGGGTTGTCTCAGTTCACAACTATATTGGTCAAGTTTTGGGTGGGACTTGTTTGCGTCCCTACAGCTTCTTATTCAATTGAGCGAGATGCTCGGTTATGTCACACAGCCAGTTTGCATCTGACAGTTCAGACAATATTTCTTCAACCCTTTGTTACCTATTCCGCCTGGATCTTTTTTGTATTTTGGGAGGTGAAATTGTCAAAGAATGTCTGAGGAGTAAGTGCTTTTGGCTTTTTTCCTTTGTTACTTCATCAATACCTCAGATGTTCAACATACATGTATGTGTAAGAATGTGTAATAACTAAGGCTGTCAAAGTTAAAGCTTTATTAACGCATTAACCCACAATTATTTTAACGCAGCTATTTTTTAACCCAAGATTAATGTTTAAAAAAAAGAAAAAAAACCAACCTGTACGCCCAACAGACAATGGCCCTCATTGATTCCGACCGGGTGAGTAACAGGCTACGGGCGTGGAAGCCCGTCACTGTTGAGGAGCTATGGAGGTTCTTGGGAATACTCTTCCTGACGGGGATCGGTTCTTGCACTTTAGTGACAATCAGGCGATAAATCCTGATGATAAACTGTACAAAGTACGCCCGGTCCTTGACCACCTCGTGCCCCGCTTCCAGGAGCTGTTTCAACCTAGCCATAATATCAGCATAGAGGGAATGCTGGCCTGGCGTGGACGGTTAGCGTTCAAAGTGTAAAACCCCCTGAAGCCCACCAAATATGGCATCAAGTCATATATGCTATGCACTGCAGCCATATTGTGGGAACCCGGGGAACCTCAAGGACACAGTCGTGGCGCTCCTAGGCCGTCTCGCAGGCGAGGGTTACAAGCTGTTTATGGACAATTTATACAACTCTGTGGCCCTCTCTGACAGACTCCTACAGTTGAGGACCCACGTCTGCGGTACCTTGAGGAAGAACCGTGGAGAACCAGAGCAGGTAAAGCAGGTAACCAATGCTGACCTTGCGATGGGCCAGACCATGGCCCTGCACAACAACCGGGTCATGGTTCTTGCCTGGAGAGACAAGAGGATAGTCAAGATGATCAGCAGCTTTCACCAGGACACTTTAGTGGAATCACGCGTCTGGCGGAAAGGTGCGAGTGAGAGGGAAGCAGTAATGAAGCCGGCCTGCGTGATTTCATATAATCTGTGTATGAACGGTGTGGACAAGCTAGATCAACATATCGCATACTATCCCTTTATTAGAAAGACTGCAAAGTGGACCAAGAAGTTCGTAGTCTATTTGATTCAAATAACCATGGCCAATGCCTTTGTTCCAGGTCAGTGTGATAAAGGACTTGGTTAAGGAGGCAGATGCAGGTCAGGCAGTGGCAGGTCAGGCAGTGGCAGGTGGTGAGGCATTGGCAGGTGGTGAGGCAGTGGCAGGTGGTGAGGCAGTGGCAGGTGAGGTGGCAGGTGGGGGGGTGGGGGGTGGGAGGCAGCGTGATCCCAGGTCCCCAAGGACAGATTCGCAGTGCAGGTTGGATGGCAACATGGCAACACATACTATGAGGAAGTACGCATCCACCGCAAAGAAGACGCATCCCATGAGAATATGCCGGGTCTGTAAGAAAAAAGGCATGAGACGGGAAACAAGATCATACTGCGCAAAGTGTGGAGTCCCCCTGCATCAAGAGTGTTTCACACTCTACCACACAGAGAGATTATGCTAGCTGAGTATTATCTCTCTTGTGTGGTAGAGTGGAAACACTCTCCATGAAATATGTGGATGGATGCGTACTTCCCCGTACTATGTGTTGTTATGATAGCTGAGTGTATAGTAGTATAGTGTATAGTGTTTTGTAAATATGTAAATAGTGTAAGTATTTCACAATCTAGGTATTACTGTTTGTACAGAACAAAGGTGTTGGAACATGGATATATTTGGAACACTATTCTTGGTCCACTTTCAAAGTAGCAATGGTGGTCTCGCTTGTCAATACCGTACATCATTGTCCTGGTGGAAGCTGCTGATAATTTGCAGAATACATATGTCTCTAACACACTTTACATGTAAATATATGTTCTTATGCACAAACTCAATGGTGATCTGCCATTTTGCCAGGTCAAAACTAACGTACTTTACATGTGAATATGTGTTCTGATGCACAAACTCAATGGTGATCCGCCATTTTGCCAGGTCAAAACGAATGCACTTGAATATATGAATAAATAAATGTACTGTGAATTGTGCCAGGTCAAAACTAATGCACTTGAATATATGAATAAATAAATGTACTGTGAATGTTCTAAATGCACAAATTCAATGGTGATCTGCCATTGTGCCAGGTCCAAACGAATGCACTGTACAGTACATGTTGTAATGCAGTCCTGGGGGCGTCTATGCCTTATACAACGCTGTTCGGTTTCTGCGTTGCCATTTTGCGCTCTGATTGGCCGAGCGCGCGCATGCGCATGAGCCGCGATGCGGCCCTCAGCCGTGCTGCGATAAGGCTTTCGCCAGCGGGGAGAGGGGCTACCGCGAGCGGCATCGCTGAGCTCATCAACGACCCTCCGCGCTCCGGCTTTCAACAGCGGGGAGAGTATTATGGGGCTTATGCCGCGAAGCAGTAACTCACATAGTTGCAATGCATCTGTCAGTCGTACTTAACTATGTGTTCACTGTTGTGTTACTGCTTCGCGGCATAAGCCCCATAATACTCTCCCCGCTGTTGAAAGCCGGAGCACGGAGGGTCGTTGATGAGCGCAGCGATGCCGCTCATGGCGCCCCTCTCCCCGCTGGCGAAAGCCTTATCGCAGCACGGCTGAGGGGCGGCGATGAAGCCAGTCGCGCGATTTTTTTTTGGTTTGTCATGACAAACCAATTACATAATCCAACATATGTGTAAAGAAACAACATATTCCAGTTAACAGTATATATTTTTTAATGATTGCTTACGGTATAAATTAGGTTAACTGGAGCTTAGTATTGCTGCCTGGCGCGCGACTCGGGCTTCATCGCCGCCCCTCAGCCGTGCTGCAATAAGGCTTTCGCCAGCGGGGAGAGGGGCGCCGTGAGCGGCATCGCTGCTCGTTTTTGCTAATTTCTATATTGTATATATATATTTCTATATTGCATATATATGCAATATATACAATATAGAAATTAGCAAATAACAACAAAACCACCTAGTGTTTATGATTTATGAAATGCAGTAAAGGATATAGGGATATTTTGATTTACGTTATATGCCTATATATATATTGATCTATATATTGTCACTATATGTTGAACTATATATGCAGTAAGTGTGTGGCATTGAGGCTATATATGCAGTAAGTGTGGAAAAAGAAATATAGGCATATAACTTAATCAATAAAAATATCCCTATATAATATCTTTATTTCATTCAAACAGCTAACAGTACAGGAATGGTTCTATATTGTATACTGTCAAAGAACGCGTTATGTCGTTTTTTTCTGTCGTTTTTGCAAATTTTTATATATTTCTATATTGTATATATTGCATATATATATGCAATATATACAATATATAAATTAGCAAATAACGACAAAACCACCTAGTGTTTATGATTTATGAAATGCAGTAAAGGATATAGGGATATTTTGATTTACGTTATATGCCTATATATATGCCTATATATGCCTATATATATATATATATATATATATATATATATATATATATATATATATATATTGATCTATATATTGTCACTATGTTGAACTATATATGCAGTAAGTGTGTGGCATTGAGGCTATATATGCAGTAAGTGTGGAAAAAGAAATATAGGCATATAACGTAATCAATAAAAATATCCCTATATAATATCTTTATTGCATTTCATGAATGATAAACAACACTAGGTGGTGTGTGTTTACCCTATGAACTTGGAATAATGTGTCTCAGACGAGCAAGATGAGCAAATAATGATTTTCGCATGCTGCAGAAAACGCTTCATATCTCGCTTTCCAGGAAATGAGGCTCGATTTCGGCCAATGTTTACCTTTTTTCGCATGGAATTGTGAACGAACAAAGGCATGTAGAAACAAAAGTTTTTTTGCATATTGTACAGCAACTAGTGTTTGTCAAATGAGCCGAACCATTTCCAAATAGCTAAAATATAGAAATAGATCCGCGAAAATCATGAAATATCGCAAAATCAGCCCCTTAACACTTTGAGCGCCAGCCGTGTTTTCCTTTTTACCGGCTGGAATGCCACCATCCACTCCCAATGTTAACGTTAATATCGCCTAATCTATGTTTTGAATTATGGCTATGTGTCTAATCTGCCTGTCGCTTATCAAAGAATCATTTTCCAGTCAACATTGTCAAGGCAGATTGTTTTTTTATCGCTTCATTTCCGTTTGATAGCATTTTGAAAATCACCCGTTTTCGCGGAAAAAACAACCCATGCCTATGATAATCGCCTTTTACTGGAATATTCCAGAACGTTGTCATTTGTCGGCCTATTATGAATCGTTTTCAAATAAACGCTAGATGATTGATAGTATATGTGTGCGCACGCACGCTCGTGCTGCGCGCTGATAATCGCTGCTCTTATTTCCTCATGGCTTTTACAGTCAAAACAGCCATATCACATAAACGCTTATATATCCGTGAAAACGAGTCTGATAACACTGATAACATAGATTCCTTACCTGAGGTTAGATGGTATCCAAATGGTTTATTCCAATTTCCGATCGCCATTCGAAAAAATAGATAATTGTATTGATCCATCGTGTGTACAGTATAACCCATATTCGCCGTGGCTCAGAGGCTCCAGAATGAACTCTGGTAGACCCCGGCTGCATCAGTGAGAAGTAAAATGTGGAGTCAGAAATCCGTTCTCCCATTCACTTTCATTGAGTCCATTCCGATAGGGGGCGCTTTTTTCACATCAGAGCGCCGGCGGTCCCTGGATCTCCAACGGTAGGCTCGCGTGATGCAATATGATTTCAGATCGCTAATAAAAAAATAAAACCCGAGAATACTCGTGACGTGGCATTCAACGGTCGGGGGGTAAACCCGAGAAAAGCCGTGAGTGGCATACAAAGTGTTAAGGCTGGCATCCAACCACGTTTTGAGACGGGGAGGCACGGCATCCAAAAAGACAGTTTCTAAAAGAGAATATATACATTTGAGGGGGAAGAAACTGTACATTGGAGGGGGTTGGGTGGGGGGTTTGGACGTTTACTGGGGCCAGTTTCGAATTGCAGCCTCCCATAGCTGCTCTTTGAGAGCGGTTTTGAAGGTGGGTAGGGATTCACATTATTTTACGGCCAGGGCCGCCTGGGAGAAATGCGAGGCCCTGTGCGAGATTTAACGCGAGGCCCCCCCCCCCCCCCCCCCCAAAGGTAAAAAAAGAAAAAAAAAAAATATATATATATATATTTTTATTTTTATTTTTTTTATACAGTCAACATATTCTTAAATAATAGCGCTGCCCGAGGCGGGGCATGATACAGTCAACATATAGCAAAAGAGAGAGCGAGAGAGAGCTCCCGTTCTACAGTCAATATACAGTGTACAGAGAGAGAGAGAGAGAGAGAGAGAGAGAGAGACACATTGGAAAGAAATTGAAATGCTATTTGGCCCTAAACAGAGAGTACACAGTGGCAGAATACCTGAGCACTGTGACTGAAGATCCTTGAGCACAGCCTAGCCATCGAGAAAGGCCGCCATAGGCAGACTGTGTGTGTTAGAAAGAGAGAGAGAGAGAGAGAGAGAACATGTGTGTTTGTCATGTGTGTGTGTGTTAGAGAGAGACTATAGCATGTATGAGAGATTCAAAAGGACAAAGATCAACAATCCAACAAGAAGAGCGTCTATACCAGAGAAACCAAAGCAGCAAGGAGCCAATGGCCGACATCAGCTAAATAGGCTAGCCAGGTACTGTGACACCAGGCCACGTGACACACAGCTTTGGCCAACGGCCCAACGCTACCCAAGCTACACAAACGACCATTCACACACAGCACATGTCGTATCTCCAAATGTTGTGAAGTAGCATATGTTTTGCCTGGAAAAAAACATCGTTATTAACAAAACATTCGGGAGG
This sequence comes from Notolepis coatsorum, assembly GCF_963971535.1. Classification (NCBI taxonomy): domain Eukaryota; kingdom Metazoa; phylum Chordata; class Actinopteri; order Aulopiformes; family Paralepididae; genus Notolepis; species Notolepis coatsorum. The sequence continues at coordinate 79,606,878 of NC_140178.1, read as the reverse complement.
GGAAGGAAGGAAGAGTGGGGTAATGTCATGACATTTTACCTGCACGAGGAACACAGGTCTCCACGTTGACGAAAGGCCTCTCGCTGTCGGGACAAAGCTATGGCCAGAGCCTTGTCATGGTGCAGGCCCGACTACATCTTCTGTCAAAGATGATGTCGTAGTCAGAGTGCCAGGGCCTGCTATTCTCAAGGCTAACTGATAGCATCAAACGAACGTTCCCAGCTGACGCTAAACAGCTAACTGGCTAACAGTTAGCTCAATCAGGCACCTGGCTGCATGTAGTAGCCGCATAGCTTGCTTCTGCGTTAGCTAACAGCTAACAAGCTATGCGGCTACTGTCTACATACAGCCAGGTGCTCTCAGCAGGCACACACAGTTAGCTACTAGTAGTACTATATATTAACTAGTCGACCAGTTTGGCTCCAGAAAGAGAGAAAGATAGATAGGTCAGGACAGGTCCACGGCGGGTATTTAATCATAGGTTGACTCACATAACGCAGTATCAATGAATGCGGCGCGGCCGGCGCCAATGGTGAAGTTGGAATGAGACTTGGCCCACGGTGTAATTCTTCTTCTTCTTCTTCTTCGAGTACTTTCCGGCAGACTGGACACCTTTCGGCATATTGCTGCCTAACAGATTTATCTGCTCACAAGTTCTCTTCTCCTTCTTTTGAAAAGACATCCACTCGCCTCGCTCCTCTGAATAGCGCTGAATTATCTACCTCGTGTGTCTTCTTCTTCTATTTGGTATTACGGCGGTCGGCGGACGGGCCGGAAACACTATCCTAAAATCTGTAGAGCAGCAAATCCGCAGAAACCGGAAAACTGCAGTCTGCAGAGCCAGGAAGTCAGACACATTCTACAAACGTGTCTAATGTGAAATATATAAGCATATAAGCAAAACTAGATTTTAGGTCTGTGATGAAAAAGGGCCTCGCGGGAAGGGGGGCCTCGCAAAAAAATTAAAAAAAAATAAAAAAAAATAATAAAAAAAATAAATAAAAAATATTTTTTTTTTATTATTTTTTTGCGAGGCCCCCCTTCCCGCGAGGCCCTGTGCGACCGCACTGCTCGCACACCCCCTGAGGCGGCCCTGTTTACGGCTGTGGGTAGGGCGTTCCACATTGTTGTGGCATAATTGCAAAACGAGTTTAGTCCCTTGTTTGAGCCGAATCTGGGTTGAACATGATTTGTGGAACTCCCTCTGGTGTTGTGGTCATGGTATTCACTGACCTTTGGGAAGTATTTCGACATGTACATAGGTATCTTAATGGTGTAGTGTATCTTGTAGACCAGGCCCATTGCAAGTTGTTGTACTCTGTCGTCTGCTCTAAGCCATAGGTTATCAAAATGGGCAGGGGTGAGGTGGGTTTTAGGAGTAAGGTCAAGCAGTAATCTGACCAGTTTGTTTTGTGATGTTTGTAATCTTGTTTTTAGTGCCTTTGAGGTGCAAGCATAGTCGTAGTACCCTTGAATTAGTGCTCCTGTTAGAGTCTTCAGGGTATTCTTGTTTACCAGAGAGGAGATCCGGTACAAGAATCTTGTTTGTTGGTTGACTTTTTTTTATTACATTGGTTGCCATTTTGTCACAGGAAATATTTGTCTCTAGGATGGAACCCAGGTATGTAACATGTTTGTGTTAAGATGCCTTTGCCAAAACTAGCCCCGTTCATTTGTAAAAACAGGACTTAGATAGTCAGGACTGATTAGGCCAAATTCTATTAGAAAAAAACACCATGAGAGTACCACTTTCTTTAAATGTACAAAAATACCCATTTCCAAAGGATAAAGGACTGGTTTCAATCCTACCTCACCACCCGGACACAGTTCATCACCATCGGCGACTCCAGTTCCACCCCGGCCCCAGTCAACCAAGGCGTCCCCCAAGGCTCCGTACTTGGCCCAATCCTATTCACCATCTACATGCTCCCCCTCGGTCAGATCATCCGCCGCCATGACCTCAACTTCCACTCCTATGCCGACGACACTCAACTCTACCTCTCCACCAAACCATCCACCCATCTCCCCCACACTCCCTTATCAACTGCCTGCACGAAATAAAAACCTGGATGTCATCTAATTTCCTCAAGCTCAACAACAATAAAACCGAGCTCATGGTTGTGGCACCCAAGGCCCTGCTCCGGAAGGTTGGGGATCTCACCCTCAACATTGACGGCTGCTCCATCTCCCCATCCCCTAAGGTCCGCAACCTGGGCGTTATCCTGGACTCCACCCTTTCCTATCAATCCCATGTAAATTCCCTCACCAAATCCGCCTTCTTTCACCTCCGAAACATTTCCAGACTCCGACCATCACTTTCCGACACCACAGCTGAGACCCTCATCCACGCCTTCGTCACCTCCCGCCTGGACTACTGCAACGGGGTCCTGTCCGGGGTCCCAAGCAAAACCCTGGACAGGCTCCAGTATGTTCAAAATTCAGCTGCCAGGGTTCTAACCCGCACCAAACCCTGGCAGCACATCACCCCCATCCTCATCCACCTCCACTGGCTCCCCATCAAATCCCGCATCACCTACAAAACCCTCCTGCTCACCTACAAATCCCTTCATGCCCTGGCACCTCAGTACCTCCCTGACCTCCTCCACCCCTACACTCAGTCACGGTCCCTGCGATCCACAGACACTGGTCAGCTCTCCATCCCCCGAACCAGACTACGGACGTTCGGGGACAGAGCTTTCAGTGTGGCAGCTCCCACCCTCTGGAACTCCCTCCCCGCAGAACTCCGCACCACCCCAACTCTGGACTCATTTAAAAAACTGCTCAAAACCCACTTCTTCAACCTGGCCTTCAACCCCTAACCTTTCTCACTATATATGTATATGTTGTGTCTGTCCACCATGTTTGTTAATTTTGTTATCTCCCCCCCCCCCCCCCCCCCCCTTATGTAAAGCGACCTTGGGTCCTCTGAAAGGCGCTATATAAAACAAAGTATTATTATTATTATAAAGCAATCCATAATCAAACATAAAAAGCTATGTTAATCTTTATGATCACATTATGCAATTTTTAACAGTGGACTAACGTAGCCCCACCCCTTGTCGTGGATATTTAAGTAGCTGGAGGGCATTATTTACATCACTGTAGAGTAGACCAAATAGATCTAGCTCACAACAAATAGTATCTTCAAGTTTGAAATCTTCTTCATCACCATTTCAGCCTCAATCCCCTCTTCACTTGCTCTCTTGTTGATAGGCTCCCCTGATGCTGAAAAAGGCACTGCACGCAGTCACTGGTTATTTCTATAGGGAGGTGTAGTCTGACGTCACTGGTTGTTCCACCCGTATAGGGATTTATCATTGGGAAAATGGATTATCGGCTATTGTAACAATTCTACCGCATGGAAATTGAAAAGCTTTACATTTTTGCACAAAATGAGTTCCCTTCTATCACTAACATTATTGTTTAAACATTTTTGGTTGAAATAAAATGTTGCAGGTTTTTTTTATGATTAATTGCGAATATTTTCATGTTGAGCTAAAGATTGTGGATGAATAAGCACAGAAAGGTACACCATGCCAATGTTAATGCTTTATTTGTTTTAAACGAGGCGATTTAGAAATGGGCAATGGGGAAATACATTGCGTTGGACAGAGGGTGGAACACGAAAAACGGCAATGACTTAACCACTACACCTCCCTATTTAAGGGTATCATTATTTAAGCATTACATCACGCGCAGGAGTGGTTTGTGACCAATAAACCATGCCTAGGGGTGGTCGTTAGGCCCGAGGCGCAGCCGAGGGTCGTTAGACCCCCCTAGGCATGGTTTATTGGTCACAAATCACGACTGCACGTGGTGTAAAGCTTTTATACAACTGCCAGATTCATCCAACCTTATTTCTATACAATAAACACACATTAATCGAAGATTTATTGAAAAAACCATCCGCCAGAAAAAGTAGTTCCCACAACTACAAAAAAGACAAGTTGCCTCCATGTGGAAGCAGCTTGAAGTGCATCCAACCAAACTAACACATCCAACTGTGTATTATTGGAATGATTGAGAGAAGTTGCCTCATGTGGAAGCAGCTTGAAGTGCATCCAACCAACTAACACATCCAACTGTGTATTATTGGAATGATTGATTGAAAATTTTATTACCAGATGCAGAATGGGTACAATACAGTACGGCTCAATACACACAATTGTTAAGGGAATGCAGACCTACTTTCCATAGAACTTCATTATTAGATGCTTCTATATAAAGTAGGTAAAACAAATTAAAAGGTTTTCTTTGCCCTATAGGAAAAAAAACGTTTTCTTCGCCCTATTTTTTTATTTATTTCTTTTAGCCTAAACTTAACCAGTTGGAAACCAGGGGTACAGTAATAAAATTAGCAATCAACCAATCAATCAATTCAATAGACCATGCTCACTTAAAACAGCGCTGCTTCTCTCTCTGACTCCCCCGCTGTTGCAGACAGGAGTGTGTGTGTGTGTGTGTGTGTGTGTGTGTTTGTGGTTACGCCAGCGTCGGACAGTGTGAGAGTGAACGCTGCAGTCAGTGGGAAGGAAGTAGAAATTTAAATCAATCAATTAATCTATCAATCAATCCGCGATTTTTCTTTTGTTCTAGATTGACTCAAGACCCATCAATTACATCATCCAACATTGTTTAAAGGACTAACACATTCCCCTTGACAGAATCGCTTCATATTTAGTCGTTATGGGCTTATGGCGCTATCAACATTCTGGCGCTATCAACATTCTCCCGGAGTGAGCCGGCGGAGTGATTATGTGATTCGGTTGTGGGCGGGTCCTGAGCCCAGGACCGTGGATTGTTGCCAATAAAGACGTGTAAATGGCCAATCAGAATCGAGAAATTTGCATGCCGTTGTATAAAGGTCAATAAATGCTGATGGGTTTCATTCTCCAACATTTTTCAAAGAGTTCTCTTGGAACAGACTGAGACAGAATCAATGACACGTTCACTCTGAGTCCCGAACGTGCTGGTAAGATGTCTTAAGGGGCTGAAACGGTCGCACAAATGATATGATCTGATATCTGCTTGGAGAATGGCATTCTGTCTTAAACTCAAAAGCGCGTCCCCGTTCAGGTCATTTGCATACAAAACAATGCCTCCAGAGCTTCTTATAAGGCAAATTAATGACGCAGCTGTGTGGAAATGGATGCGGAAGCGCTTTGCTAGTCTTGCGACCCATCGAAATGAGATTAATGTATTGTCATCATATATAGTACAGCTCGTGGTACACCTGCCGCAGCACGCGCACACACACGAGCGTGCAGTATGCTGTAGCCTACGGCGTAATGAATGAACGCAGTATAGGCTTATTATTCCATTAATGCCTACGGCGTAATGAATGAACGCAGTATAGGCTTATTATTCCATTAATGACTTGTTGCATTAGGATTTAGTAGATACTATATGCTCTGCCCTACGTACAGTATAGGTACAGTCTGTACTTATACTATACGTAGGGCAGAGCATATATATCTACTAAATCCTAATGAAACAAGTAACTAGAATATATTAAGCCTATACTGTTCATTAGACATGTAGGCCATACTGGCGCACACAAGACTTGTTATGGAATATTAATGCAGTCTATTGCCATGCGATTGGCTTTAGTTCTTATTTATCCAGTGTCATTTCAGTGTTGGTGTATAGGCTATATAGTGTATTTCAATATAAGTTTAATTGATTAATGATATATTCGAAGGAATGCAGGTTTATAGCTATATCAACCCCCTCCAATGTACAGTAAATGACCAAGTATGGTTTTGTCAATATTCCAATGTACAGTTTTGCTTGTACAGTGCCCCCCCCCCCCCCCCTACCCAACCTCCTCCAACAGTTTCTACGTCAAATGTATATACTCTTTTCTGGACTCTTTTCGTATCACAAACAGTACTGTATTTGCAAATCTGGTATGTCATAAATGTATAGATGTAGCAGTCTATCTGTATGTCATGTATGTGTTATGATGAATTGAAAGTGGGGGACCCTGGTGTAAACAAGACGAAAGTCTTTCTCTGGTCTGCATCCCCTTAACAATTGTATGTATTGAGCTGTACTGTACTGTACCCATTCTGCAATCTGTTAATAAAGTTTTCAATCAATCAATTCAATCAATCAGCATCATGGGCCTTGAGAAAGAGACCATGGATTGATGACATCATACTGGCCATGAGGGGACATGTCCAAGACGGTCACAAGGTCAAATAATCACATGCCTTAAATCAGCAAAAGGTTCAAATCAGTCAAGTCAAGAAGTGTTTTAGAAGGATTAGGCTACTGTGTATACAGTATATAAAGAACGTAAAAGGGCCACATCACTGGTGGCCATATTCAAACTAATTTACTCTCAATAACTGCAAACTAAATGAATGTGTGCCAAATGGTTTAGAGTATTTTGATGTTTGTGAGATTATGTGTAAAATAAATCGGCATTGTTTTTTGGTGAAGTGCTTTAAATGAAGAAAAGCACTAAAAAATTACATTTGAAAAACAATCAACATATAGCTATTAGCAACATATAATATTCAACATAATTGGACATCAATTTCCCTTCACCTTCACCTGAATGACATTAGGGTCAGAATGGGGTCCAACCTGAACATCTAAGACATTAACATTTGAAAGAAATAAGACATGAGATGCCAGATAATTCCCCATGAAATTGAGTTTAATAGATTGTTAAAAATAAGGCTATGATGCTGTTTTAGCAAACATTGACCAGGAGGGGGCGCCACAGTTATGTCCGTAGGCTGCAGGGGGCCCCGAGAGAGAAGCCTGGAACTGGTGTAACATGAGACCATTCTCTGGGTTCACTGGTACTGGTGGAACATGAGACCATTCTCTGGGGTCACACAACATACATATACACACACACACCCCACACTCTCAAAAACTCGCATATTAACAACCGTGTGTGTAACATGTTCAAACGTCCATATTTACACAAACACTCGTTAACACACACTTGCACGTGCAAAATCTATGTCTCACTCGCACATTCTCACTCACAATCAAATACACATGTGGACATCCACCCCACCCAAAACGGTGGCAATAAATAGGGATTTCAACTGATACATAGCAGTTCTCTTAAAAAAACATGCATAGCTTAGTACAATGGATGTGTTGTTCAAAAACCACCCCAATTAATGTCCTTACTACTTTGATCTCATGGTTTTGCCAATAATTCCAACATGATTAGGTTACATTATTTTCATCTAACCATTATTAACAATCATGTAAACCCATTGGTCTAAAATAATTGTATTGTTTACTTTTGTCTAACAGTTTCCTATTTTGTTCATGTAGAAAGTTACATTCTGAACCAAGTCAGGCTCAATAAGAAATAAAATAAATACTGGAATGGTTACAACATAATAGGAAGTTATTCCTGATGGGAAAAACAAATTATAATCAATGGACGGAGGACCAATCCTGGCCCGGTTCTTCAAATATAAAAACAAATCCAAAACAAGCCGCCTATTACCGGTATTCTGATATCATGTTACAGACACCATCAAAATACACATTATTTCATAAAAGTGTCTCACAGACAAGTACAAAAACTGCACAAAGTCCAAAAATTAAAAGAAAATGACAACACTAGCCAATAACTGGCTTCAGGGCGTCTGAATGCATGTGTATAAGTACACAACAACAAAAGGAGAAAAGGGGGTAAAATTAGGAGATGCTTTCTAGTGCTTAGTGAGTGGCCATTAAAGATTGTTACCTTCATTAAAATTCCCTGGTGAAGCAGAATGATGAGTCCTTATATATAAACCCTTCAAATGATGCTAGTCACAAGAGATTTAAACCCAGAAAAGATATTTGTTATGTTTTTTGTTTTTCTTCTCACAGTTCCTCTTTTGTCCTTTGGTAAGTGGGCGACACCTTATTAGACATAAATATCGCATTACACATAATTTCCTCCATACAGTTTGCATGATTTTAGTATAGTGTTCATTACCACAGGTGTTCAAAAACCTCAAGCGACTAACATTTTACATTTTTAAAGTGCAGACAACTAGCTCTAGCATAAAGGAAGCACCAAAATAGCGGCACAGACAGCCGCAGACAGTCCCACCCGCCCAGTGACAATGGAATTATGAGCTGGAACCAAAATGGTGGAGCAGGCAGACACTTGGTACGGAGATACAGGTACTTCCCCATGCAGGCCAATGCTAACCCACAGTAAAATCCTAATATTGGCTCCTCTATACTCAGAACACGGTAAGGTGTCAGGCCATTAGACATTACCCACACCACAAAGGTAGCGAAAATAAGTCTGTACTCTGTAGTAACTTAGGTTAGGATCGCAAACAACGCTCAACACAAGAAAGCAAATACACACACACACACAAGCACGCACGCAGACACGCGCATACACCTAACACACATACACACGTGTACAGACATGAGGTTTACATACGTAAAAAATAGTTACAGTAAAAAATAAAATGCTTGTTCTTTTAAGTTTAATTTAAAACCTCTGGTTCCCTTTTGCCATACTAAATATTTTAGAACTAAGGTTACTTACTAAATATAAGAGAGCTCCTACAGAGTGCAGTCATTCCCTTGTCATCTGATAAATCCCTTTTAGCTCAAGGCCTTAATAAAAAATTGGAGAGGATCGATGCAAGTACAGAACGTTGCCAAATTACAGTAGGTCTATCCCTTTAATACATACTAGTGTTGTCATGGCACTTTACCCCCATGTGCCCTCTTAGTGCTACTGACACACAAGGAGACACGCCTTTGGGACGGATTCCTTAACATAACCCCCTCGTCTGACCCAGAGTTCATAAAGAGAAAAAAAAACAGTACAAAAACATACACAAAAAAGTATCCATTTACAAACAATGTAGTTATCTATTCTGGTAATAAGAACCATCAGACATATAAAATCATAGAACTGAGGGATGGGCATGCGGGAGGACGGGGGTGTTGCTGGCGGGGCGACCCTGGCGGTCAGGTGGCAGCCCGTGATTGGCTCACTCCTGGCAAGCAATGACCTGCCAGACGATGAGGTGGCTGCGCTCGGCCTTGGTGGGAGCCGGCTGCCTGGAAGCGGGCTCCGACAGGCCGTCCAGCTCACTGCCCTCGTCGCCTGAGAGTGGGTGGGGGTCGGGGGTTAAGACACAGCAGTATGTGAAAATCGGTCTCAGTGCAGTACAGTACAGTACTAAGGGCTTGAAAGATATCGGTGTCTCAGCCTGGTCGTCGATCGTTATCAGCCTCTATCTCCTCTCCTTGAAGCTTGTTGACGGCCTATGCCCCAGAAGGGGTAGTAGGCGTAAGTAAAGTAAATCTCCTCTCCTGGCCATCTCTTTGTTGTGTATTGTTTTGTATTATGGAGGCAATCGTTCGGTGGAATTCTGTCCTCCCATGGCTTACTGGCTAGAACACTATCTCTTCTCCCGGGTTGCATTTGGAAACAATCGTACGCCGAGTCGTCCATTCGTCAAAAAGGATAGTTTATTTACATAAACAAAGGTTCTCATCCAGAAATTAAGTGAAGTAGGAAGAACAAAGTCTTTAACCTCTTCTCTCCTAGTCCTGAATGCTGCATCGACACTAGAGAGGGCGCTGTTGTCATGCAGATTGGGCCCATTCAGTACATTTTTGTCGGAGGGACGAAATCTCAACAGATTCTTGAAGGTGAGGACTTCCCCTTTAATCGATATAAAAGTCTCATTCAGAAAGTCCCAACAGGGACGCTAGGGGAGCTCTCGGTAAAACGCTCATGTCATTTGAAGAAATGTTCAGAGCACCCGGTCTTGAAAAATTATTCTACCCAGGAATACAGCTGCAGCGTGCATTTTGAAACACCGATGTAAGTGGTGTTTTTAATAAATTATAGGCAGTTATTGGACATATTATAGCATTCGTTCAGTTTCCGACAGTTTATAGTGTTTGTGAGATGTTTTTGCAGAGATTTTGGTAATATTTTCCGCATGTTTCTAAAGCAGCAAGGCAAGTGGAAAAATAGCCTGGATAAAAGGCTCATGTATCTTGCGCGTGCCAGTCCCCTGCCCGCCCGCGCTCGTGCCCGAGGGATCATTGACGTATTTTATTTAGCGTATGCAATGTTTTCAAATAGCCACATTGCTGTTATTAGTTTATTCATTACTGGGTCATATTCTATATATAATATATTTCATTTAATCAGCCCAGAACGGATGATGAGTGTGACCGGGTCGGTGTGGACCACATGCCCAGAGATGAAGCTTCCAGCCGGCAAGCATTGGTTAGCCCAGCTAGCTGCAAGGCTAGCTGTGGCCTCCTCGTAGCTGGCTCGTAGCTAACGTCAAGCTAGCCCATGAACCAGAGCCCCCTCCCGCCCTTGTTTACCCACAGAAGAGGCTTGTAGAGAGGCAGAGAGTCATGGTGGAAGACAAGGCTCGAGGAATAGAACGGGGTATGTTTTAATAAAAATTTTAACACACGCATTAAATTATTACAGTACATAAATAATGTGTAATAGTAAAAAAGATTGAATAATTCTGGGTCTAAATTAGAATCTATTATTTTTCCTGATATTTAGTTTCATTCATTCATTCATAACTTTTTAACAATAGATGACATTTCTAGATTAGATTAGGCTAACACTCAAATGTTTCTTATCCCAAGTAAGGAAAGTGCTTGAAAATGATTTAGTTCAAATTCAACAACTACATATGAAGAATAATAACAATAATAATTATGATAATCATACACATTTTATATCATTGGAAAGCTGTCTGCCTGATGTGGTCTGTATTGCTATCCAGACTCAACTGCCATCGACCGGAAGACGCACGCCTAATAGTTGCTCCCCGTCTCTCTATCTTTCTCTCTCTCACACTGTTGCTTGGCACCTATCTCTAGTCACCATAGTGACCCCCTTTGACCCATATCTCTCTCCTCACAGGCACAGCTGTCAACATGTGAAATGTCTCTCCGAACACAAGACCATTTTGTCTGAATAAAAAGGTGCTTTCCTATGTACTTCACTTTGTATAATCACAACGAAAACCAGCCATATCTTTCAGGCTTCTTGCACTCAAATTACATGGCTATACAAGGAAAACACATGTTCACATGCACACACACAATTGACCGAGGAAAGCAACGCTTGTGAGAGGGTCAAGAAAAGACAGGCAGAGCTTGAGATAGGTCAATTACACAAGCACATGTCCAGGCAGATACCATACACAAGACCCCCCCCCGTACTTTTCGGACTATAAGCCGCGGCTTTTTCCCCCATTTTTCGACCCTGCGGCTTATATAACGGTGCGGCTTATATGTGACTCGACGTGACCAAACCCGAAAATGTAAAAATCAAAATATTGCTTTTTTGACTGCATTGAAATGTTATTTATCTGTTCCCTTATTTGCTAAACTTAATACAACTTGTAAATGAGTTAATTCTTGTTATTTGTCCGACAGTATTGTGTCCCAATGCTAATTACATATGGTAATTAAACATTAAAACACCTGCGGCTTATAGTCCAGTGCGGCTTATATATGTACACATCATTCAATTTAGCTGCTGCGGCTTATATTCAGGTGCGGCTTATAGTGCGAAAAGTACGGTATATAGGATGTGGGCATTTGTATGCATTACATATATAAACAAAGCTCTATAACGAACTGCCACAGTTGACATTGACAGGATCAATAGAAAGCTCAGAGTCTCGACAAAAGCTGGTGGAATACAGTATAGAATGACCCTTTTCTCTGTAAAGTCTCCTTTCAAATCCTACAGGTGATAGTAATGTGTTTTATTTGCGACCAGTGGTTGGAAGCAGCAAGCGTTTGTCGAGCTTTCCCAGAAAACCACAGAAAACATCTCAGCTGGAGGATTTGAAAGGAGACTTGGGGAGAGAAGAGGGTAATTGTATACTGTATTTCAGCAGTGGCTTGTGTTTTCACCTCTCTGGTCTTTGTCGAGACTCTTTGAGCCTGCTGTTGATCCCTTCGAAAACACAATGCAAACTTGCAATATTTAGTTTAGACTTAACCCTCAGAATCCACAGCGGTTTGTTATAGAAAAAGTATATTGTATATATACATTCCTTTATTGAGAGGGGCCCCTCTTTGAGCTCCTACCACCTTGGGAACTGGTGCAGTTAAGCCACTCACCCATCCTGAAGTCAATGTAGCCCTCTCCTCCGCTCATCACCAGGTAGGTTCTGGATTCAGACGCGGCGTCAGAAGACTCAGACGCCAGGTCGTCTGATCCGGAGTCAGTACTGCCCGGCGGAGGCATCACTTGACCTGGAGGAGGATGTTTACGTCCCAGAATCACCATCAACCCAGGGAAGTAGGCCTGCCGCGGTAGTCTGTGATACCGGTGTTACTCGGAGTTCAGGCTCCACCAAGTACATTACCCCACACTTTATAACATTATAAAGTGAACGTGTCTGTGTGAACTGTAGAGCTTAGGTCTGTGCAGCAGAGTCACAGTACAGAGTAGCTTAAGTTTCACTTTCACTTTTAGAGTAGATTTAACTTCACATGAGGAGAGAAAGAAGACTCTAGAGACGACACAACACCACAGGTTACACAAAAATGGCGGAAAATTTGGCAATCTTTCCGATTTAAACCTTGCAGAGTTCGACTGGAGTTATTTACGCTTATTTCCTGGAAGATGATGAGCATCTATAGTAAATACAACATTTCAAGACTCAGGTCTCGTCTAAACGACTGCATGTAGGAAACACCATGTTACACGTTTGTCAATGTAAATCAACTAACCGTTTCACCTGCACAACCCTGTGACGAGTCGACTGAGTTTCTTTATCCATACCACAGCTGTGGCGTAGGCGAGTATTTTGGTGTAATGAATTATTACCTGGGACGGCGGCAAAGAACTTGACGGCATCTCTGTGTCCATGGAAACACAGCTGGGCGTGGGCCATGGAACAGTACGGCACAAAGCTGCCCGGCGCGGCACCATCGGTACCGTCGTCGTTGTACACCCGCACCGCGCTGCCAGGGCGGTGTGGCACTATACCCATCGTCTTGTTGGCTGCTGTGTCGAGGGAGAAGGGGGTCAAACTGTACGTCAATACAACCGATGATGTTAAAATCAGAACATTGCACACTGCTGTGATTGAGCACAATGTGTTCAGGGTTCCCACTCTTTGTTTTAGAAATCCCTTTTGCGCACATTCAGGATCGTGTCGACACAATGGACCTGTCTCAAAACCCTGCCCCTTTTCTTGATCCTCCAATCACAACTGTCGCTTACCTCGGACAAACTTGGTTTGTCCGAGGTAAGCGACAGTTGTGATTGGAGGATCAAGAAAAGGGGCAGGGTTTTGAGACAGGTCAATTGCACATGAATGACGCGGGAGGATGCGGTTACCTGAACGTGGGATGTGGGATTTGCACTTCAATATTGAATGCAGTGCTGGGTTGCAATTTTCATTTCCATTAAATGTGGATATTTTAACCAAAACATGCCACAAGACCTATGCATTGCCCCCAAAATCAGTTAACTATTATACGTTTTTTAATAGAACTTGGTGAACATTTCTGAAATGACCAAGCGTAACTTCCCATGGAACATTTCCAGAACCTTCCTGGTTTTTCCGACCCTGTGCCGCCCCAGGAGCACCTGATACAAGTAGCTGCTTTGAGGTAAAACACCTGGAACTCTTTGATTTTCCAGGACCATCACCAAAGTGTTCCGGGATATTTTACTCCTTTTTTCAAGTTCCATGTGCTTTTTTCAATGACTGGAAAACTAGTGTTTAAATGTCAAGGTTTTCCAGGACGTGTGGGAACCCCTCGCTGCACACTAGCAGGGCTGACCGGGCAAAAAGCCTGAGGCCAAAAACAAACAAACTCACAGCTCAGCTCAAACCGGATGAGGACAGAGGGAAGAGATTGAGGTTAATGACGACGAGGTTAACGATTAAGACACTAAACGCACATTCTGAAAAACACACATCCAAAACAAAGGGTCACGGTGGCTGGGGAAGAGAGAGAACATCAGAGACTTAGTGGCAGATTCATTCACACACAGCGAGAGGGGGGGAGAGAGAGAGATGGAGTATACAAAGAGAAAAGAGGAAGAGTAGAGGGGAGAGGATGACAGGAGACAAGATGCAGATACCAGAGGAGTCGAGGAAGGAGAACCATCAGCAGAAGGGACATAAGAAGAGAAGAGGAGGAGCTAGAGAGAGAGTGAGAGAGAGAGCGAGAAAAAGGGAGGTTCCCAGACTAGCTGTGTGATGGTGACTCACCGTTCAGGCCCCTCAGTAAGTGTCCATGCTGAGGACCTGTGCCTTCAGTGGAGGGAGGAGGAGGAGGAGAGGAGGAGGGAGCAACGGAGGTGTAAAGAGTCCAATGAGAACAAGCTACTCCTCCTCTCGCTAACAGCTAACCACCTTGTGACTGTGGTTTGTGTACATAAGTAGCAGTGTCTTGTATAATTAAGTGCATCACTTTAAAAAAGGGAACGATCACTCATCCTCCTACTCACAATATTAAGGCACAATGAATTAACTGAAAACGGAAAATAAGTATCTAAAGAAAACCTAAACCACCAACAGCTTTTAAAAATCTATTCCGATTGGTCTCTGGTACACTTGCTTTTAACCCTTTGTCGTGTGGCAGTGAAAGGGTTAACCTTCTGTATTGTCGCAGTGAAAGGGTTAACCATTTGGTAGTGTGGTAGTGGAAGGGTTAAATACAGTGTAGGGGGCGGAGCCGGTGTACCTGTTCCTTTGGAGCGTATGTTGTGCACGTCCCCAGAAATTAACACTACATGTCTGGGACCATGTTGGAAACAAGTCGACAGACTTTCACATGTTATCCTTGTACCCCTTGTTTTTATACTTTTGTATAAATTGTATGTACTAAATAAAAATCAAATCAAATCAATCAAAGATGCAATGAAGCGCGTCAACAGTGTGGATGTGACAGGCTGGAAAGATTTTTTTTAAACGGGTCATGCCATGATCTCGACAGAACCTCCTCGAGTGTCGCCACGTTTTACATTTACGTTGCAAATCCGGATAGTGGATAGATATTCACAAGGATAGACATTCTTCTTCTATATAATGTGGTGCCAGGGAGGATTCGACCCTGATCCGTCCCCCCCAGTGGACAGACGTTTCAACCCTCCAGGTACAACGCAAAATATGCAGGCAAGTATGTGAACAATGCCGTTCACAACGCAGCCGCCTGTCTACTATATGCACGATTAAAAGCAAGTATACCGAGAATTGTGCAGCCCTGCTACCGGCCTCATCGTGACACGAGGTGTATTGTGTATGATATTTGTATCAGCGGGGGAGAAGGTGGAGTAGATTATGATACTGCTTACCTTCTGACAGCGGGATGGAGATGATGACTCCGTTCCCCGTCCCCACCCACAGACGACTGCAAGACACCATGAGAGCTGTGATTCTCACAAAGGAGAAACCCAGTTTACCCGTACCTGCAACATACACACACACACACACACACAGAAGGGGGTGGGGGGGGGGGGTTCTTAAAGGGTGCTTAAAGTAGTAATAGTAATAGTAGTAGTAATAGTAGTAGTAGAAACAGTAGTAGTCGTAATAGTAGTTGAAATAGTAATAGTAGTAGTAATACATGGTAAATGGCTGCATTTATATAGCACTTTTATCCAAATCGCTTTACAATTTGTTCCTCACATTTTACCCATTCATTCACACATCCACACCGATGATGGAGGCAACCATGCAAGGTGCCAACCTGCTCATCAGGAGCAATTAGGGGTTAAGTGTCTTGCTCAAGGACACTTCAAGTACCTGGGGGTCCACATCTCAGAGGACCTGACATGGTCAACACACATAGACACAGTAGTAAAGAAGGCGAAACAGCGTCTCTACCACCTGAGACAGTTAAGGAAGTTCAGAGTATCGGGGAAGATACTCCAGTCCTTCTACTCAGGAGCTGTAGAGAGCATCCTGACCGGAAACATCACTGCCTGGTATGGAAACAGCACGGCACAGGACAAGAAGGCCCTACAGAAAGTGGTGCGCTCAGCCGAGCGTACCACGGGTATTGCACTACCCCCCCTGCAGGTTCTATACAACAAGAGGTGCAAATCCAGAGCCTGCAGGATAATGAAAGACCCTCACCACCCCAATAACAGCCTGTTTCAGCTGCTGAGGTCAGGCAGACGCCTGCGAACCCCAGCTACTAGGACAGAGCGGCTTAGGCTCAGCTTCTTCCCCCAGGCCATCAGAGCCATGAACAATGAACATTGAGTGCTCAGAACATTGAACTGTCCACACACAAGCACACATGAACACACACACGACACGCACACTGTGCACGCTCACACACGAGCAGCCACTTAACACTTTAACATGAGCGGGCACACACTCATGTCGCACACACGCACACTTATGGCCAAAGGAAAGGACACTTTAAATTAGAATAACAGGAACAGTGTATTGCACTACCAAAGCTAACTAGCATGTCACACATGCTCTGTAAATAACTATGTACAGATACCGAGATGTCACTCCATGTTACCTGCTACCTGTTACTGCACAATGTTGTTTCTTCTTTTGATTCTATTATATGTACCACTGTATTGCACATCGTTGCGGGCAAGACCACCCGCATTTCATTGTATACCTGTATGCCGTGACAATTAAAACTCTTGACTTGACTTGACTTGACTTTCAACACGCTGCCCGAGAGAAGCGGGAATCGAACTGGGAAGCTCCGGATTACCAGACGACTGCTCTACCTCCCGAGCCACAGTAATAGTAGTAGTAGTTTTTTTATTCAGTCATCACACACACTACAATAATGCACAATCATTCCAGACTGTCAATGGTCTTTGATTTTGATAGTGCCTGAAAAGGTACAGGCTGAAGCATAATTATTTTATCTACCCGTTCTATATTCTTACCAAATTAAGCCTCCAAATCAAAAACCAGGAAAATAACTAAATAAAAATTATTCACATTTGTAATCTAAAAAGCGATACATTTTTTATAAAAAAAAATTCAAAAGCGTTTGTCATTCTTAAATTTATATCAGCATTGTTCCACAAGTTGACCCCAACAATAGAAATACATAATCCTTTTCTTAGGTTTAGAAACAGTAAACTTACAAATGTCTCTCAAATCATATTTTCTTTCTTTCTTTCTAGTGAAGAAAATCTTTGCACAGGCAACATAAAGGGTAACATTCAGCCAGTAGATGTCGCACTAGAGCACCAGAATGTAATTTATCCTATCGGGTGCATTGCACATGGGGAAATGGGAAATAGGGAGGGGATACATGCCTGCAACATGTAAACAACATTAGTTTTGGACCCACAACATATTATTTCATGATAAATTCATTAATCAAAATGTTTTGGGGGAAAGCAATACAACAAAAGCTCTGTAGAGTGATTACTCTACATACAAATTATATATATTATATATATATATATATATATATATGCCGACCTTGAGGCTTGGGGTACACCTTGTAAAGTTTTCACAGCAAGTTTTTGGTTGGTTATTTCAATGGAAAATTACAATTCATGAAAATTAGGCAGTGGCTTTTCAAGTAGCTTTTCTCTACACAAGTCACATTCCTGACATAGTAGTCAGGATTATACATTATTATTACATGGCGTTTACACATTCGCCGAAATGCTTGCTTGTGATAGGTCAATAGCCCCCGACAGCGGTGAATTATTTTTCGATAACCACCGGTGATTATTGTTTTTCGCAGCTGGAGTAATCAAGCCCCACTGACACACACCGTTTCAGTGCAGCCAATCAGACACACCTGCCGGGCTGCCCGCGATAATAATAATCACTTTATTTTGGCTGACAGAGCCACAGAACAACTGCGATTTGTCAAATGAATTAGGTATATTGTTAGTAAGTTAGCCATGTAATAAGCGGGATAATGTATAGCTATACTCGGTCATCATCGCAAAATAATTGACCTTCACTGACATTTAAAACACCTCGCCGAGGCGGCTCGGTATTTTAAACTCCGTGTCGGTCAATTATTTTGCGCCAATGACCTCGTAGCTATACATTATCCCTTACTTAACTAATCCTCCCAAACAATAATAACATGCTTCTGTCGGTAGGAAACCTTGCATCTCAAAAAGGCTTTCACCCAACAGCAGCAAAGAGGCTGTTTTTACCACATACATAGACTTTGTGAAGTAAACTCTTCTATAATTGCACTGTATATAATTCTGTATAATGATAAAATAATTAAATATAATGGAAAAAATTAAATAATTAAAACTTCCAATAGCCAACATTTGCAGCTATTCCTATAGCTACAAGTACGGTAGAATAAAAAATACCAGAACCATAGAAAAGAAGAACAGAAACAGGGTCATGGAGTCATGCTGTGAGGAACGGGATACATCAGAAGTCACTCACTTCTATCTCCATGGGAACTGGTTTGTGCCATGTTGGTAATACAAGGACTTGAGCTCCCTCTACTGTTGCACTTGTTGTACAAACATCTACTAAATGCCTAAAAATGTGTCGATGTAATTCTTATTTTCAAGAGCGATTGGTCAGATGTGGGATATGGACATTTATGATTCGACAGTAAACGGTGACCGTCAGCCCGTAGACCTACCCAGCATCTTGCTGACGTAGGGCTCTATGTCCACATCCTGGAGGTGCTGGTAGGTGTGGGCGTGGAACAGCCTCAGGGTGGAGTCGAGGCGGATGGACACCCAGATGCCATCTCCCACCCAGGCCAGCTGGCGCACCTGGCTCTCCTTCCGGGGGTGGGCGTCAAACGACTTCTGCTCCGATCAAAACAGGGCAAAGAAAGAAGAGGGTAATGTCAGAGAGTTATCTTGGATAATGAGGGACATTTTTACTTCATAAACTCAACAGTAACTAAAAAGGGCCCTCTGAGAGATGCCTACACCCGCACGGATGCAAACCGTTATTAGGCTATATTTCATTCCTGCCATGAATGGAGCAAGACTACAAACATAAGACTGTTCCGACAGCACTGGCATGTTGTAAAGTGTTGCCAGAGACTTGATTATAGGAGTTTAGGTGAGGCTTTGTGTCATAGCGCCCTTGAGTGTTTATGTTTACCCTCAATATTGATCTCAATGGACAAAGCTGGAAATTAATTCAAATAAAATACTTTCAGTTACAATACAATACAATTCAGTTTCTTGGCCTGCTGTCAGCATATGTGAGAACTGTAGGAGGTATGGCTGGTGGGGACGGACAGACAGACAGAACCAAACAGACGTGATTGCAATCCCCCTTGCCAGGACTTCTTGTGCACGGATGTTAGGACAGGGCAGACAGTCCAATCACATGAAGTGATGCAGGATTTAAAAAAGAGTTTAAAGACCTTTTTCGAATCGACAAAAGGGCCATTCAGACACCTAGCTATTTTGAAACAAGGTTGGACTATTACATGAGGAATATGTCAAGGTGTTTAATAACCTGAGGGAGTGCCACACCGAGCTCAGATCAGTGACAATACGTTAGCTGTACAATACCTCTATCTTCATGTCAGTGACAGAACATTAGCTGTACAATACCTCCATCCTCATGTCAGTGACAAGAATGTTAGCTGTACAATACCTCCATCCTCATGTCAGTGACAAGAATGTTAGCTGTACAATACCTCCATCCTCATGTCAGTGACAGAACGCTAGCTGTACAATACCTCTATCTTCATGTCAGTGACAAGAATGTTAGCTGTACAATACCTCCATCCTCATGTCAGTGACAAGAACGTTAGCTGTACAATACCTCTATCTTCATGTCAGTGAAAGAACGCTAGCTGTACCAGGGTTCGAAATTAACGGGGGCTTGGGGCAAAATGCCCTCGAAAATTGACCAAATGCCCTCGAAAATCAGTTAAGGGGGGCAAAAAAAGCCCCCGACAGTTTACTAATTATATATATAATTATATATATGCTCTACAGTGCGAGCATTTCCCTCGTATTTGCCCCTAATAATATGTGTGTGTGCAAACCGGAAAAATCATTTACTTGCAGTGTGCGAGACAGACGAGTGATTGTGAAGATTACAAAACAGCTCCGCTGTTAATAGTTCAGATTGAAACTGGACTGAAATTCAGTTTTTGGGTGGAATGTTTGTTCCAAGGAGGAGGGAGGCAGGGCCCGCTGCGTGTTACAGGAACACAGACAGAGCGCTCTGCTCTCATCAAGCATTACACTGCTATCTTAACGTTAGCAAGCTAAGCATCTGCATAGCGCGACCTGTGTAACGATAAGTAACTTGTGTTCCGCGGGGAAAGACCGTTCCATTTGTAACAAAACTCCAAAGATTAACATCCAAATCCGATCCCGATGCGCATTTCCTTCATTCCACAGCGCTGAGCGTGCAACGTATTTCATTGATCGATCTGGCCAGAGCCTATACTCACAAACGTTGCGTGTGTGGGGTTTTTCATCAATTTGAAACAAGCCTCTTGACTGTTGGAATTAGGGATGTTAAAAATAAAATATCTAATAATATTATTCAATATTAGACATTCATTGATCCAGAGGCAACCGGTTATTCATCTGCTATTTGTAGATATATCAAGACAACAACCCAACTTGCCCTCAGGGACAATAATATTTAATCTATTTAGATAGAGTATGTATGTATTATTTACAGATAATTGAAGGTACCTCAAAACATGAAACCAAGCCATGATGTCACGTGTGTGTGTGTGTGTTACTTGAACAATTGTCACTGTGCTCCTATATTTCTGTGTGCTCCTAAATTTGTATTTAAATTTTATGAGCACATGTGCTCCTTGGGAAAAAGGTTAGCGTAGAGCCCTATATATGGAGACATTAACATTACGTTATCAAACATAGGGACGAAGACTGTAAAAAAAAGTGTCAACAATGTTTTATAATCTTTATGTTAATTTTCATTATAAAAATGTTGTGCCCCCGAAATAAAAAAAAAAGCCCCCGAAAATCAATTAAGGGGGGCAAAAAAAGCCCTTGAAAAGAAATGTTAATTTCTAACCCTGAGCTGTACAATACCTCTATCTTCATGTCAGTGACAGAACGCTAGCTGTACAATACCTCTATCTTCATGTCAGTGACAGAACGCTAGCTGTACAATACCTCTATCTTCATGTCAGTGACAGAACGCTAGCTGTACAGTACCTCTATCCTCATGGCCTTGGGATGGATGACGTAGATCTTGTTCCTGTAACCACACCAAACCCTGTCATGGACCACCGTCATACAGCGGATGGAGTGGTGGGGCCGGCCCAGGTCTAACAGGTGGTAGTTGGTTAGATCCCACTGACCATCTGCACAGTCACAGATAAAATGCATAATGTGAGACTCCTCCGGGTGCAGAATGGCTAACAGAAGATCTGGCACAAAATGGCTGCCAAAAGATGACTGATAGTCTTTGTCCAACATAAAACCGTTTGAAAACATTTTCATTGAAGGGATTCAGCAGACATACAACAAGTGAATTACAACAAGGACAACAGTAGAATTTGTTAAAATTCTAGTAGCCAAAATTAGGAGCATTGAGGGCAAATGGAAAGTATAGCCCAGTAAATAACCTTTTATAATTAAAAAGATAAAGTTGTTTCAATTGAAAGTAGAGTAAGTACAAAAGGACAAATAAGTATAAATAACATATTTTTCAACATTGTTACAAAGTGCTTTATAGTACACTGAACAAAAAAAAAAAAAAAAATAAAAAAGAAAGAGGTAGCATAATAAAAATGGATGAAATAAAATACAATAAAATAAAAGACAAACAATAATGACAACAAGCCAACATAAAACCATTGGCTCAGAGCAGGTTTATAAACGCGAGGCTTCAGAACTTGGACCCCTTTCCCTGTTTCCCCACCTGATGCTGTTGATGGGTGGACTCCTCTCTGAGCACAGTCCCAGCTGTTCTTCACACTGGATACCCGCAGTTCCCGGCAAATTAGCCACAGAACAGAAGTCAATGGGGCCACACTACAAGCCCTGCACAATAAACGCTGAAACCTACTCCACAGAAAGCACCCAAAGTAAATCTCAGCGTTTATTTCAACCCGATTGAATGTGCATTCGTTTTGTAGCCAGAAGCTACAGGGATTCAGGAAGGAAGTAACAGCATGGATTGAGAAAGGTCTCTACCGATCGACAGCCAGCATACGTGTAACTCAACTCAGAAGGGAGGAAAAGGAGGCTCACCTTGGCCTCTGTGGAATATTGCTAGTGTTCCGTCTGCCAACGCTACCAGGACCCTCCCTTTTACATGCCTGGAACCATGGATAGGGACAGAGTTTCAAACGTGTAACATCTTTCTCGTGTATACAAATGACAAAACACAACACAACAAGAGCTGCATGTGTCTCTCCTGGCGGCTGCACCACAGACTGTGTACTCACACAATGTTGAGAATGGAGTCCTTCAACTTGATGGCGTGGAGACACTTCCTCCACCTGGCCACAGACGAGTGGACGTACAGACTAGATAGATAGTTGGATAGTTAGATGGATGGATGGAGAGAGAGTGACAATGAGAGAGATAGAGTGAGAGAGAGAGAGACAAGCGGAAATAGATTCAATGTTTAGTTAGAACCATAGCAGAACATAACACTGTCATGTTTGTCTCTTGCCTATAGGCCGACAGTACCCTCTAGTGGCCACTCTCCTCCTCACCATCCGTTCTGGGCGCCGAGCCACATGGTGGGGAGGGCGCTGCTCATCCTCAGGACATCGCCCTCCGAGGGGTCTCCGTCTTCAGGCAGGGACAGCTCTCCATCCTGGTCTGGGCCCCTGGAGGCCCACAAGCTGTGATCAGTCAAATGTAGCTACGATGCCAAACATCTCCTACCGTTAAGTATCCATGACATTATTATACAACATAGCTGAATAATAAAGTATCCATGACACAACTGTTATTATAGATAAAGTTATCTATTATAGTTAGATTATTATACTATAGAGCTGAATAATAAACTGTTATTATACTATAGAGCTGAATAATAAAGTATTCAAGACACAACTGTTATTATACTATAGAGCTGAATAATAAACTGTTATTATACTATAGAGCTGAATAATAAAGTATTCAAGACACAACTGTTATTATACTATAGAGCTGAATAATAAACTGTTATTATACTATAGAGCTGAATAATAAACTGTAATTACTATAGAGCTGAATAATAAACTGTAATTACTATAGAGCTGAATAATAAACTGTAATTACTATAGAGCTGAATAATAAACTGTTATTATACTATAGAGCTGAATAATAAACTGTTATTATACTATAGAGCTGAATAATAAACTGTTATTATACTATAGAGCTGAATAATAAACTGTTATTATACTATAGAGCTGAATAATAAAGTATTCAAGACACAACTGTTATTATACTATAGAGCTGAATAATAAACTGTTATTATACTATAGAGCTGAATAATAAACTGTTATTAAACTATAGAGCTGAATAATAAACTGTTATTATACTATAGAGCTGAATAATAGTGAATAAGTGAATATCAGGAAGGCAGCAGGACCGGACGGCATCCCCGGCCGCGTCCTAAAAGTCTGTGCCGACCAACTGGCCCCGGTATTCACTGACATCTTCAACCTGTCCTTGGAACAGGCTGTCATCCCCACCTGTCTGAAGAAGTCCACCATCATCCCTGTACCCAAAAAATCTACGCCCGCTTGCCTCAACGACTACCGCCCTGTAGCCCTCACCTCCATAGCCATGAAGTGCTTTGAGAAGCTAGTGAAGGGCTACATCTGTTCCTCCCTCCCCATCAACCTGGACCCTCTGCAATTTGCATATCGCCCCAACAGGTCCACGGAGGACGCCATAGCCCATGTGCTGCACACAGCAGCATCACACCTGGACAAGAGGCAGGGGAACTATGTGAGAATGCTGTTCATCGACTACAGCTCAGCATTCAATACCATAGTCCCCTCCAAACTCATAGCCAAGCTCAGGGACCTGGGCTTGAACTATGACCTCTGTCAGTGGGTCTTGGACTTCCTGACGGGCAGACCCCAGGTGGTAAGAGCCGGCAACTGCACCTCCTCATCCATCACGCTCAACATAGGGGCCCCCCAGGGCTGTGTTCTGAGCCCCCTCCTCTACTCCCTGTACACACATGACTGCGTAGCACAGCGGAACAACAACACCATCATCAAATTTGCTGATGACACAGTAGTGGTGGGCCTGATCTCTGCCAACGACGAAAGGGCCTACCTGGAAGAGGTAGAGAACCTGTCACAGTGGTGTCAGGAGAACTGCCTCTCCCTGAACGTCAGCAAAACAAAAGAGATGATTGTGGACTTCAGGAGGTCGGGGGTCAAGGACTACAGCCCCCTCAGCATCGACGGGGCACCGGTTGAGAGAGTGAACAGTTTCAAGTACCTCGGAGCCCACATATCCGAGGACTTGACATGGACCACACACATTGACAGTGTTGTGAAGAAGGCACGACAACGCCTCTACTTCCTCAGGCGCCTAAGGAAGTTCCAAGTCAGTCAGAAGATCCTTAGGAACTTCTACTCATGTACAATAGAGAGCATCCTGACCGGCAACATCACCTCCTGGTTTGGGAATAGCACTGCACAAGACCGTAGCAGACTACAAAGAGTGACACGTTCAGCCGAACGCACAATTGGAGGGGGGCTTCCCACCCTCCAGAACATTTACAACAAGCGGTGCAAGGGGAAGGCTAAGAGAATTATTAAGGACTCGAGCCACCCGAACAACTGCCTCTTTGAACTGCTGCGGTCAGGCAAGCGATACCGGAGTCTTAAGGCGAGCACAGAAAGACTCAGAAGAAGCTTCTATCCCCAGGCCATCAGGCTGCTAAACGAACAATAATCGCTAAACGAACAATAATCACTATGCAACAACCATCAAATGCACACAGCACACACACCCACACGCACACACTCACTCAAACAAACAACACACTGCAGCACCCACTCTCCACACTTTAGATCACACAAACACACTTACACTTTATATTTATTGATAAAGGATTTGCACTACAACTCGTACACCTACTGTGAATTGTACCTAAATTGCACCTCGTCCCATTTCTCCATTTCTGCCTTGCACTATATAGTATTGTATATTAGTACACTGCACAGTATTGTATATTGTATGGTAACTACGTCTATTCTGCATCGAACATTGTACATATGTCTAAACTGAACACTGTGACCTCATTTTTTTACTTCTAATTTTACTATGTTATTTTATTTCATACTTATCTTGTCTTGCACAGTCTCTGGAGCGCAACAGTAAGAAGCATTTTGTATAAAAGTATTCTGTACTTCTGTATGACAACTAGGGGTGGGAATCACCAGTTTCATCATGATACGATACGATATCGATTCTTTGGACAACGATACGATATTTGCCGATATCACAAAGTCTCTCACGATACAATACGATACGATTAGATTCAGGTGCCTGCAATCGATATGAGATGATATCATATGCCCATTTAACACAATCAGTAACATTTAGATCAACAAAAAAAAGGTAATGAAAATATCATTTGACATTTGTATTTTTGAGCTCTTCCAGACATTTAAAGGAAAATCAATCTATTGTTTTTAATACAAATAGACCTCCTGTTCACTGTAAAGTGCCACGTTTTTATATATTGAGCTTTAAACTTTAAGCTACATTTTTTGGAACTCAAAACTCACAACCTCCCTCTCCCAAACCGTTCCTACAACAATTTGTTGATGTTGCATGATCATGTATAGGCCTACATTTATTATGTATTATATTGTTTATGTTTAAATAACATTTAAACATCAAACTCCTCTGACCTCATCTGGTCTTTCCAAAGCTTTTCAAGGCGCACACACACACAGAAAGGGAGAATGCTATGCTGTAACATCTACACACACGGAGCTACTGCTGTTGTTCTTGGGCGGATATGAGACTCGCCACAGGATTTTCAAAATAAGAGTATCGATATGAATCGATCTTATTACATCGCATCGATCCGATTCGATTGTTGATAATTACATCGATGTATCGATCTGGATCGATGTATCGTCCCACCCCTAATGACAACTATTAAAGAAACTTGAAACTTAATAAGGTATTCATGACACAACTGTTATTATACTATAGAGCTGAATAATAAACTGTTATTATACTATAGAGCTGAATAATAAACTGTTATTATACTATAGAGCTGAATAATAAACTGTTATTATACTATAGAGCTGAATAATAAAGTATTCAAGACACAACTGTTATTATACTATAGAGCTGAATAATAAACTGTTATTATACTATAGAGCTGAATAATAAAGTATTCAAGACACAACTGTTATTATACTATAGAGCTGAATAATAAACTGTTATTATACTATAGCGCTGAATAATAAACTGTTATTATACTATAGAGCTGAATAA
The DNA here is from genome assembly GCF_963971535.1 of Notolepis coatsorum. Lineage (NCBI taxonomy): Eukaryota > Metazoa > Chordata > Actinopteri > Aulopiformes > Paralepididae > Notolepis > Notolepis coatsorum. The sequence goes on along the minus strand of NC_140178.1, from coordinate 79,580,495 downwards.
TAAACTGTTATTAAACTATAGAGCTGAATAATAAACTGTTATTATACTATAGAGCTGAATAATAAACTGTTATTATACTATAGAGCTGAATAATAAACTGTTATTATACTATAGAGCTGAATAATAAAGTATTCAAGACACAACTGTTATTATACTATAGAGCTGAATAATAAACTGTTATTATACTATAGAGCTGAATAATAAACTGTAATTACTATAGAGCTGAATAATAAACTGTAATTACTATAGAGCTGAATAATAAACTGTTATTATACTATAGAGCTGAATAATAAACTGTTATTATACTATAGAGCTGAATAATAAACGAACGGTTATGTAGATAACCTAGTTATATTAGTATTGGCTGAGCGTCCCGCTCTGAGCCTTACGAGATACTCTGTGATACATATTGTATCTCCCACGAATAAAAAACACATGCACCCCACCTGTATGGGGCCCCGCCCCTAATGGTGGCCACCACCCATATAACCATGACTCTGGTCATGAAACACCCTTCCTCGCCAAAAACCCGTCCCAGGAAAAGATCCCTCAAGAGGGAACTCAGGGCGCGCAGAGCGGGACGCTCAGCCAATACTAATATAACTAGGTTATCTACATAACCTTTCGTTATATTTCGTATTTGCATCGCGTCCCGCTCTGAGCCTTACGAGATAATGGGGAAGAGCGGGCGCGAGACCCGACAGATGTACCCCCTGAGGACCCGTAAGCCCACATCAAGGGGTGCGGGGAGCCCTGTCACCCCATCCTTCCTAATGAAGGGGGGGCGCAGTCAACTCCACCTGAATGCGAACAAGAGAGAGCTAGAACCCCTTGAACACACCGTACAGGCGGAACCACGTGTGACCCAACACACTGTGGCCCATACCCACACACTCCTGCTACCCGACCAAAGGACGGGAAGCAGGAAAGGCCACAGACCCCAGAACCGCCTGGGAGACAGAACCCCCGGTCATGTCCATGAGGTAAAACCTTACAAAGGAGCCCGGGGAGGACCATGAAGCTGCAGCACAGATGGCCTCCACCGAGGCCCCACCCAGGAGAGCGGCAGAGGCAGCCACCCCACGAGTGGAGTGCGCCCTGACGCCCCCAGGGGGATCCTGCCCAGCCAGCGTGTAGCAGAGGGCAACACCCTCGCACAACCAATGGGACAGACGCTGCTCCGACAGTGCCTTACCAGCACGAGCCCCACCGTAACAGACAAAAAGCTGGTCGGTAACCCTGAAATCCTGAGTACGGCTGAGGTAAATCCCCAAGCACGGACTGGACATGACAGGTGAAGGCCCGCATCTAACTCACTAGTGTGAGGAGGAGGACGAAACGCCTGAACCACAATATCCCGGGAGCGGAAGGAACTCCGGATATTCTCAGGCACGAAAGCAGGATCAGGTCGCAGAGTGACACCGCAATCGGTCCGAAAAGACAGGCACTCTGGACGTACCGAGAGAGCACAGAGCTCACCTACGCGTTTAGCGGAAGTGACAGCCAGAAGGAACGCGGTCCTGAAGGACAGCTGTCCCAACGGCGCCCGCTCGAGCGGCTCAAACGGGGCCAAGGACAACCGACCGAGGACCAATTGAAGATCCCAAGTCGGAGCCAAGGAGCGTTGCACCGGCTTAACGCGTCGAGCGCCAAGCAGGAAACGCTTCACAAGAGGGTGGCTGAACAAGACATCCCCTCAAACCCCTCATGATAGGAGGATATAGCTGCTGCATATACCCTCACCGTCGAAGCCGACAGTCTATCAAAGAGAGACTGGAGGTAACTAAGGACAGCATCCAGGGGGCAGGAGACTGAGTCCCGGCCCCCCACCTTACACCACACTTGGAACATACGTCATCTGCCCGCGTAAGCGCGACAGTGGAGGGAGCATGCGCATTCCAGATGGTAACACCATCAGGATCAAGAACCTGCGCCCCTCAACGTACCCGTCCCAACAACTGACCTAACAGATGTATGGGGAAGAATCCCTGGCGGCACGGCATCGGTCCCAGACCCGCCTGGCCATGTCCAGACGCAATCCTCACCCGTCAGGATGAGGGCCGCCCCGCGACAGTACACCTGCACCCACATTCTCCCTGCCGGGGATGTGGGGAGCCCTCAGGCCGCGCAGATGGAGGACGCCCATAGCCAGCCGCCCGCCGCCTGGTGCAGACAGGGGGAGCGTACTCCTCCCTGTCTGTCGATACACGACACTGACGTCGTAACGTCCGTCCTGATCAACACCATTTGTGGACCAGAAGGACCGCTTTCAACACCAACACATTGAACGCAGCGCAGACCGGGCAGCATGGTTTGCCAGCTGCCCCCTACTGCGTTGGCCCGACGCATCACCAGCGAGGGAGGCGTCGGTGAAAACGCGACGTGAGACAGCGCCGTAACCGTCCTAGGACGGAACCTCCAGAGCGTGTTGACAACACGCTCTGAAATGGATGCCCATAGCCCTCCAACCGTTGACTGGGAAGAGGAATACTCTACATCCAGTCTACAGCAACCCCAGGCTGGTAGAGACCTGCCTGGTATGAGACCTGACGATCCACCTTGACCGCGAAGGACCAGAACGTCATCAGGGCAGAACACTCCGTAACCCCGGACGACGCAAAGGCCCCAGTGCGGCCTCCACGCACTTGGTGAAGATGCGGGGAGCCAGAGAAAACCGAACGGCAGCCTCTGGTACTCATACGCTAACCCTGCAAAGGAAGCGTAGGTAAGCCCTAGGATGGAAGATCGGGGATGCGCATACGCATCCTACAGGTCTATGGAGGAGAACCAGACCCCCACCTGACAGTGTTCAACAGGTAGGAGACGATCCAAAAAATGCTGAACCTTCCCATGGGACAGGTCCAGCCTGGGTCTTACACCCCTCCCTCCCGACTTCTCGGGCTGAGAACACCGGGAGGAGAACGCCACGACGATGGCTTGCTTCGTCCACAGAGATTGGATCTCGTCGACCAGAGCTGTCCCTGCTGGAGACCCCGACAACAGGGTCTGTACCAAACCTGAAAACGGGTGGGGTTGTGTAAACACAAGTCCCCGCCTCACCGTTCTCTCCATCTACCTCGACATATGGTACTGCCGTAGTCATATGTGACGACACTCCCAACGCACCCGCCGTCACGTGGCGCAGGTCCGCCAGGAACTGTAGATAGTTGGCCCGGTCCCCCCGCTGTGCGTAGACAACCCCGGAACCGTGCGAGGAGCGCGTTCCGTGTCGGAACACCTGACCCTGACACACCCACGAGGCAATCGCACCCAAGGGGGAACCCCGACAGAAAGGGCCGATCTGATACGGGGGGCTTCCGATGAAAAAAGCCCCCCCACTGAACACCCCTCCAGAACATGCTGAAGGAGTTGTTCTGCAGCCGGACATGCAAGGTGTAAGGCCCCCATGGGTTCCTACACACCGTAGCCCTGCAGTGATATTACTACCACCCCAAACCATGTGAGCTGCGACCACTTGCCAATATTTCAGGAGTGGGAGGCACCAACATGATACCTGGCCTGGCGAAGGCGAGGCCGGGGAAGCCCGCACTGTGTGCCTCAAAAGGTTTCGAGCCCCCCTGCTGACAACACTTAAGTTGACAGACGTAACACCAGGCTCAACCAACACAGTTCAAGGTGTGGGAGCCGCTTGACAGCACAACATTCTCACGGACAGACCCAGGCTCAGCCATCAACTGGGTGTCAGCCCCTGTCCCCATGAGAAGCGAAAAGTGGGGCCGCCCGCGCATCAACGAAGGCACGCGGCCCGCAGCCAAAGGAAACAATCAGAGCCCACTTCTCCCGCTGGTGTTGGGGAAGGGAGTGATCGGAGAGCGGGCTGCTCGCGGCAGGACGGTGACGGCTTGTTTGTTCAAGCCGAACCCATCCTACATGGCCGATCCCTCGGCCGCCAAGGCTGTCGGCCTTGTGGACACCTGTCGAATCAACGCCCAGGATACCTCTGGCGGGGGAAAAACATGGCCGCCTGTCGAGGGCCCCGTCATCGCCGCTGACGAGGCCGTGCTCTCTCTTCTTCTGGCTGCGCGGTGTGAGGCGGTGTAGGGCCTAGGACAATACCGCCCGCGCTCCAGCAGAAGACCAAAATCCCCTGCGGAGAGGGGAACCCTGAGCGGTTATAGCTTGCGGCTGGGTCAAAGCTAATAACGTCAACAACCTCGCGCGATGTGTCGACGTCGGCTGGCCCTCAAGGCCCCTCCACCAGACACCATTTCTTTAATAGAAAAAACACCAATTCGAACACAGTTCTAATCGTTGCCAATTCCATACCATGGCGGTACAAGCCTTAACAGCCCACCAGCCACTCGCCAGGCCGACCCACCCATGGTGTCGGCCGGGCGGGGCATTGTTTCAATATATCAAAAACAAAGGACTGACGTTAACATGGAGCACCAGTGGTGATTGCAAACAGCACCCTCCACTGTGGTGTGCACCATGAAAGGGTTAAATGAATAAAAGAGCTAAACCACAAAAACTGTAGAATGAGCAAACCCATACACACAAAGTTTAAGGGGAGACGGACCAGACCCGTCTTCATTCAAAATATTCACAACAGAACACCAACCCTAGTTTAGCCCATTTACCAAAAAAGGTAAACAAAGCCCCCCCCCCGCACTACTCCCCCAATTTTATTCGGGTCAAAGGTCAGGCTCAGAAAATCGCCAGGTTTTAACATTAGAATAGGAGATACTGTTCTCACAGACAAAACATCTGTGAAATATCTCGGTTGCGTCCTGGAAAACAGCTTATCAGGGGAAAGCATGGCTCACCAAGCACTTACAAAGATAAATAACAGGACTAGATACCTAGCCAGAATCTCTCATTTTTTAGATCAGTCAGCGATGAAGATTCTTGCTGGAGCTCTCATACAGTGTCACTATGACTATGCGTGTGGCTCTTGGTACAACAGTGCCCCCAAAAGTCAGAAAATAAAACTACAGACATCACAAAACAAGCTAATCAGGGTAATACTAAGGCTACCTGCTCGAACCCACCTTGACCCATCTCACTTTGAGGTCATGAGATGGCTTAAGGTGGAAGACAGAGTAAACCAGATAGGGATGTGCCTAGTTCACAGAATAGTGCATGGGGTAGTGCCAGTGTACTTTAACGATTACTTCAACCGAATCAGAGACACCCATGCTTACCAAACAAGGCGCAGCTCAACTGACTTTGTGCCAGTCAGATTCAGGAGCTGTATGGGGAAGGAGTCATTTTTATATTCAGCAGCTGTCTTTTGGAATAGTCTGCCCAGTGAACTGAAAACCATAGACAGTGCCGTTAGATTCAAGTCCAGCCTGAAGACATGGCTCAAAAGGGACTATACCTAGACACTTAGCTTAAGGCACCCTTGCATGTTGTATGAGTCTGTATGTATATAAATGTTAAATGGTATATGTGATGTGTTGTGATGTCACGTTTTGTATGATGCATGTGTTAAGCATCACATTCCCCCACCCCCCTACAAGGACCACAATGGAAATAAGCTCTGAGCTTTTTTGTGTTTCATCCTTGGCAGTATATCCCGACTGTGCTCTTCTGTCACATGTTTATTTTTTATATTGTCAAATAAAGTCATTCATTCATTCATTCATATACCGATTGACCGTCAGTATGAATGGTTTGAGAGGAGAGAAAGCTGTAGCAAGACAGACCTTCTCATAGCAGAGTGACAAAACGAAACAATAGCCCCCTACACAGGGCCGCCCCAGGAGATGGGGGGCCTCGCGTCTAAAAACGCACAGGGCCTCACATTTCTCCCAGGCGGCCCTGCCCTTATACTACTGCAGCCTAACGCCAGGCAATGTGGGACCCAAGACAACAATTGCCTGTGCACAGACACGCAACATGTTTATCATGTCGGCTGGACCCATAGCCCCACTACCCGACGCCAACCCAGATGGGAACACCGTTCAACAAACCCCGCCGGAACACAAGGTAAAATACCTGGCTAGGAACCTAGCCACGACCTACCCCGTTGTCAACCCATTTACCCGAAAAAGGTAAATAGAACTCAAAAACCCCACAACAGCTACCGACTGACCTTCATTGATGAACCGGGCAAGAGGCGGGAGAGTGACAACATCTCACGGCGGAGACATTAAAACAGCATAGCAATTAGCAGTAGTAATAGCATGCGGCAGTAGCGATAGCATGTAGCATAGCTTCAGATGTTTTAGCAGCACGCCCAAGACAGCTTGGAAACCGTTCCCTGCAGAGAACGTTCACCAAACCATCCTGCCCCCGGCGCCAACACACAACATGGTTGTGTTAACAAAACAAACCAGCATTACTAACACTAATACCCATGCCTGAAGACACAGGGCCTACCTGAGTACAAGCTGGCCCGACAGCCAGCCTTGTACAGCTGAACCTCGATGTGCAGTCATCAAACGAGGAACATCAACACAGGCCCGTCGTGTCGCCGAAAACATGCATCGAAGATGCCAGGGGCCAGCAACCTCCGGTAAGCTTCCAACATTATTAATCTTCCTTAATCTTTTTATTCCGCTAGACTCGTATGGTGCACGCATCCAATACGCTGGGACGAAAACAGAGGAAGGGTGTTTCATGACCAGAGTCATGGTTATATGGGTGGTGGCCACCATTAGGGGCGGGGCCCCATACAGGTGGGGTGCATGTGTTTTTTATTCGTGGGAGATACAATATGTATCACAGAGTATCTCGTAAGGCTCAGAGCGGGACGCGATGCAAATACGAAATATAACTGTTATTATACTATAGAGCTGAATAATAAACTGTTATTATACTATAGAGCTGAATAATAAACTGTTATTATACTATAGAGCTGAATAATAAACTGTTATTATACTATAGAGCTGAATAATAAACTGTTATTATACTATAGAGCTGAATAGTAAAGTATTCAAGACACAACTGTTATTATACTATAGAGCTGAATAATAAAGTATCCATGACACAAAGCTGTCATATTCATTTTAAATCTAGATCTCATTCCCATGTCGTTTAAAAGCCGTTCAGTAGCCATACTACATCTTTATATTGTGAAAAGACCTCTACATGCTGTACTATGATAATCCTATGACATTATATCTTTCACTTGATCTCACTTATCCAATGTGTTTATGAATGGATACATGTTCATGTTACAACCTCTGTGATATAAACATTGGGCCTCATACAACAATACTCTTATTATTTGTCTTATATTCTTGCTTACCTGTCTGTTAAGAGAACAATAAGAAAAGCCACCGCCACATTCATCAAGCCGTTCTTAACATCGAAATCTGTGCGTACCCAGGAGATTTGCATGCTGAATCCCACTCATTCTTAAACTCAAAAGCGTGTTCGCGCACCATCTCCTTATAAGGCGAATGAGGCGGGTATAAAACAGCCGAGTTTCGCCATCTGATCCCTGTCTGATATATTCAACAGGAAGCGCTTTGCGATCTCAAAATGACACACACACACACGTCTCACGACTTGCGACTCAGTACATGTGTGTGTGTTCCTGTGGGTCGCTCATCGCATGTGTGTGTGTGTGTTAATCTGATGACAAATAAAGACTTATACTTGTACTTATACGTATACGTACTGTATAGTGCGAAATAAATCGTTCCAGCAAAGTAGGCTTTGTCAATACTGAACGACTGGCTGCGCGCTTGTCAAGAACCAATCGCAACGCGCAGTATACTGATATATATAATGCTGCTGATCCATAATGCTCTCTCCTTTCAGAGAGAGATGACAGGTGACAGATCCGGTATTTCCGAAGCTATAGGTTCGGAAATACCGGATCTGTCACCCGTCATCTCTCTCTAAAATGTCCGTCGCTAAAACTCCGAGTGCGCTCCAGAACTTTAGGTGTGGAGCAGAGTTTTGATTGATTGATTGACAATTGTATTAACAGATTGCAGAATGGGTACAATACAGTACAGCTCGATACACACAATTGTTAAGGGGATGCAGACCAGAGAAAGACTTTCGTCTGGTTTACATCAGGGTCCCCCATTTTCAATTCATCATAACATATATGACATACATACAGACAGTACTGCTACATCTATACAGAGAAGAGAAGAGAGGAGAGGAGAGGAGAGGAGAGGAGAGGAGAGGTTGTAAATATGCGTTATATGCGTACGGCCTGGGCAGCCAGCATCTAACTGTTCTAACAGCAATATATAATCCATTTCAGAAGCAGAACGCACGCAATAAGTTATAATAATTATTATTATTATTGAAAAGTTCTGCATGGGTTTATAAAGTCGTATTTGGGGGTACTGTATTTGGGGGCAATTGACCAATGGTTTGCTTTCAACCCATGAACTCCTTCCTCTCTCACCATTTTATATATATTTTTTTATTTTATCTACTAAAACTGTATTGTATTATATTGTTTGTTTTGTAAAGTGTCTTTGATAATTAGGAAAAGCGCTATATAAATCGTATGTATTATTATTATTATTATGAATGGTAGGCTTTTTTAAATGTTTCTCATCTGGGTACGAATTTCTTATTTCGGTAAGAGTGCTCTCGACCACTCTTATAATTTGTTCTTGCCTGAGAAAAAAGCAACAATAAGAAAACTTTGCTGAATCCCAGGTAAGAACAAAGTAAGAGGAAATGCTAATTAAGAACAAAATCTGTTCTTATATCGCTTCATGCATGAGGCCCATTGTGTTCTTCCATAATGCGATATATGACTTTGATATATTGTTCATCCCTGTAACACAAGCCCATATTGGACAACTGTGGTCTGAACGATTCATTGTTCCAAGCAGTGAGTCGAGTTCCTGCCTTCTCCTTCTACAGTGAATCAAAACAGTGGACAGAGACAAGGCAGTGTTACTGCCGCACACCTCAAATCTCCTCCTGAAAATGTACAATTCGCTCCCCGGCGGTCGGATCTCAGTAGCTCCGGGTCAGAACAGAATCCCCGGGTCCTCACCTCTGTGCGTCTGCGGGAGTCGAGGCGGTGGGTCCCACCCCTAGCGGGTCAGTGAAGACGTGCTCCGTGTAGATCCCCGGCCGGCTCTGATCCGCGCCCTGGCCCTCCTCTCCCTCCTCACCCGCGCCAGCGTCCGCCTCGGTGGCCTCGGTAGCCTCCTCTGCCGTGGGGACGCCGTCCTCCGCCGGGCTGCTCTCTCTGGACAGCTCCACTGTGTGGTTGTGGGATGCGGGAGGGGAAAGTACATGTGAAAAGCATGGCGATGCGTAATACATCAAGTGAACGTGTCATTTCATGTGATGTAAACGGCTTCTAGCGATAGCAAAAAGCAATAGAACGATGGTTTCTCCAAGTCGTTTACATTTCAGGAAATGACGAATGCACTTTCCTTGCATATTCGGGATGCCCAAATATATAGACAGCAATCACGTTGGCTGATCATCATTATTGTTTGCCAAACGTGGGGTAACTATTTACCTGAGCCAGAGAAAGCACTCTGCTCGGCCGGTTGGTCGCCGACCCCCAAGTTGGCCGTCTGAGGGACGGCCGTAGTCCCTTCCGTTGCCATGGTGCCGTCGCTGCCCGCGGAACCAACACTGGCCACGCTGCCCGCCAGTGAGACCGCATCGCCCTGGCTCGCCTCGGGGTCCTGGGGAACCTCCTCTCTCGCTGGATAGTCCGTTTCTAACGCGCCTGAGACACACAAAAACGAGTGTTAGGAGTCAAATGTGAGGTTTCCTTAATTATTCTAATTCACAATATGGTCCCCCAGACACACTTTATACTGGTCCCCCAGACACACTTTATACTGGTCCTGGTCCCCCAGACACACTTTATACTGGTCCCCCAGACACACTTTATACTGGTCCTGGTCCCCCAGACACACTTTATACTGGTCCCCCAGACACACTTTATACTGGTCCTGGTCCCCCAGACACACTTTATACTGGTCCCCCAGACACACTTTATACTGGTCCTGGTCCCCCAGACACACTTTATACTGGTCCTGGTCCCCCAGACACACTTTATACTGGTCCTGGTCCCACAGACACACTTTATACTGGTCCTGGTCCCACAGACACACTTTATACTGGTCCTGGTCCCCCAGACACACTTTATACTGGTCCTGGTCCCACAGACACACTTTATACTGGTCCTGGTCCCCCAGACACACTTTATACTGGTCCTGGTCCCCCAGACACACTTTATACTGGTCCTGGTCCCCCAGACACACTTTATACTGGTCCTGGTCCCCCAGACACACTTTATACTGGTCCTGGTCCGACAGACACACTTTATACTGGTCCCCCAGACACACTTTATACTGGTCCTGGTCCCACAGACACACTTTATACTGGTCCTGGTCCCCCAGACACACTTTATACTGGTCCTGGTCCCACAGACACACTTTATACTGGTCCTGGTCCCCCAGACACACTTTATACTGGTCCTGGTCCCCCAGACACACTTTATACTGGTCCTGGTCCGACAGACACACTTTATACTGGTCCTGGTCCGACAGACACACTTTATACTGGTCCTGGTCCCACAGACACATTGTATACTGGTCCCCCAGACACACTTTATACTGGTCCTGGTCCCACAGACACATTTTATACTGGTCCCCCAGACACACGTTATACTGGTCCCGGTCCCCCAGACACACTTTATACTGGTCCCACAGATAATAGAGACTATTATATGAATGAACAAATTAACGGTTGAATAGTTTCATGTAATGAATACATAAACTATATTCCATTGGGCGGCTGGGTGGCGCAGCGGACATTGCGCTCATCACCAACGCAAGAGACACCGGATTCAAATTGGGCCGGCCGTCATACTAACTCAATTGGCAGAGTTAGCGGGTGGAAGTCGATGGGTGGTAATCTGGACGTTGTGAACAGCGACTCCTACAGGTCGGTTGGGGGACGCCTGCACAGCAGAGACAGGAAATGGCGGGGGTAGTGTGAGCCTCCCACGCGTTACACCTGGCCAATGAGAGTCCGCACTGGCAGGTGAAAAGATGTGACAGGCTGCCTCCTCGTGTATCGGAGGGGACACGTGATGCAAGGCTTCTATCCTCACTACAACCAACCAGTGGGGGGTATATGCGAGCAACGTTCAAGACAGGGGAGGGGAGAATTGGCACAGCAAAATTGGGATGGGAGAAAAATAGAAAAAGGAGAAAAAAATAACTATATTCCATTGAACATCAAGTGTCACCAAAACCATGTTTTTGAGGGAAAACCACCTCCATAGTGTATACACTATAATAAGTAATTAAATTATAACTCAATTCAGACATTCAACCTCACCCCCGACGCACCCCCACCTACCTGGCACGCTGGCGATGCAGAGGACGTGGGTGTTGCAGGCGTAGAAGCTGTCCAGCAGGTCGGAGGGCTGGCTGGCGTCCAGCACCATCACTTTGGTGGAGGAGTGGGTGCTGGTGCACACCCACACCCTGCTGGACACCTCCTCCTGGTGGAGCACCTCCTTCTCCTGCTCCCCTTTCTCCTGATCCCCTTTCTCCTGCTCCTGGTGCCAACAGAGGGGAAAGATAACCTGGGATGAAAAGGATCTTGTGACATTAGAGGAGACAACTTGATACGAGCGATCTTGGGGAAGGAGATGGACTACTAGTTCATTACTGTGACTGAAATGGTTTTGAAGCTTATTCACTATGAAAAATTCACAATCAAATTCAGATTTTTTTGGACCATGTGCCATGGTTCATTCAAAGTCGGAGGTCGGAAGTTCCCAGTGTTCCAATGTCCTGCTTGGAAATACAGAGGGAGAGACCATAGATATGTCAAATATGTTATGTATTGAAAAAATGCATAAGGAACTGTGATGGATGAGAGTCAATGAGAGACTAGTGTGTAGTCTGATTTTGTTTATGAGAAAAATTTATACTTTACATAAACCTGTAGGCCTCTTTTCGCAGCTGTTGCTTACTAATGATGGTCATAACTATGGCATTAGACAAAAAAATACTAGAAAAGCCTTGAGGGGTCAGTTCGCCAAAACCCAGAACTGAAGCCTTAAAGAAGACTGTAATGTACATGGCAATGTCCTACTGGAATAGACTTCCACAATATTTAGTTTCAAATACCAGTAAAGTTGGATTCAACTGTAATGCAGAAATGCAGAAAGAGATTGATTTTGGTTAAGTCTAATCTGTGTCTGAAGTTTTAGTTTTCTCTGAGATGTTTCAGTTTGTTGTTTTATTGATATTTGATTTGTTCTATGTTTGTATATTTGTTATTGTTCTATATTTGTTTGTATGTCTGATTTTGATTTGTTTATTGTTTTATATTTGTTTGTATATTTTATTGGTGTTTTATTGATATTTGTTTTATTTTATGTTATTTTATTGATTATTCTTGTTTGATTTTTATATGTTTGTATCCAGACCCCAGGAAGAATAGTCGCTGCTGAGGCAGTGACTAATGGGGATCTGAAATAAAGAAATAAAGAAATATTCATAGAACCATGGACCCGTGCAAAAGCCTGGCGTTTGTGTGGCTGGTTTCTTAGCACAATATTATTACCACACTGGTATGATGCGAAGCTAGCTTGAATTGTTTTCTAAAACATGTTAAAACAATGTTTATAGTATATGCTGCCATGTTGACATGACGTCAGATAACTGCATTTCAGAACAGTCAGGAGTTGAGAGATCATGCCCTAGTTTCCTACTTGGAATTCCGACTTTGAAGGCCGTTTCACAGCATTTTTCATAGAATTTCCAAGACTTGTCTGGAACGCACGGTTAATCTCAGGACTAGACTACTTCCTTTCCACTATGCAAAAAAAAATACAAATTATTGGCCCCTTCATCCAAGGCCCTCCCCACATACCTTGTTATCTTGCTCCAATTGGTCAAGGCTGGTCTGGGAGCCCTTCCTCTGCTTGGCTCCCTCCGACCCCTCAGATGTCCTCCCTCCCGATAGGTTGACGCCCGCAGCACACCAGAGCTGAGGGAGAGTTATGTATTCCTAATTATTAGAGTTCTACAACTAGTTTTGACAATGATATGGTAAGCTGCTACTGTATATGAGGCAGAGCTTTTGTCAAAATGAATATATTGGTGCAAATATGAATATATCTGAAAGAGCACTGTGTGTGTGTGTGTGTGTGTGTGTGTGTGTGTGTGTGTGTGCGTGCGTGCGTGCGTGCGTGCGTGCGTGCGTGCGTGCGTGCGTGCGTGCGTGCGTGCGCGCGTGCATGTGTGTGTGTGTGTGTGTGTACCTTCATAGAAGTGTCCTTCTGGTCCAGAGGTCTCAGATAAACAGGTACAGGCAAGTTAATTTTGTTCTCTGTCTGAACGCCATTAGCCACCTGTCAGGATGTAACCAAGATAAATAAGAGACCCTTATTATTTATTTGTATCTCTTAGCTCTCTCTAGATCCATCATCTGCACACACACAAAATTAACTAGTCGAATGTGTCAAATTTCACTCTTGGGAATTTGTCATTGGTCCACATGGGTCATCCAACCTATTTAAGATGGTCTCTCCTTTGTCTCTAAGATGACCTGATGAAGGTCCTTAACCTTCTCAACCCTTTCACTACCACACTACAGACGGTTAACAATCTGTAGTGTGGTAGTGAAAGGGTTAACCTTCTGTAGTGCGGTTGTGAAAGGGTTAACCCTTTGTCGTGTAAGTAAGTAAGTAAGTAAGTAAGTATTTATAAAGCACCTTTCATACATGTCATGTAGCTCAAAGTGCTGTACACAAACATAGGCATATATAACGATAAAAGCAATAAAGTCACAGTGATCAGTTAAGATCAATGTTTAAAATAAATAAATAATAATAATAATAATAATAACAATAACAATAACAATAACAATAACAATAACAATAACAATAATAATAATAATAATAATAATAATAATAATAATAATAATAATAATAATAATAATAATAATAATAACGTAAAAATGAAAATAACGTAAAAATGAAAACATGAAAACAGTCATTTGCTTACCAGTTTGGGAGAACAGGTCCGCACAAACATGTCCGCTCAGTAGCAACCGGAAGTAGGAAATGCACTAAACCAATGCACTTGTACGGTAGGTAGCAATGTTAGCTCTTATAACGCTAGTGTAGTTACGTTTTTATTAGTGGTCAGAGTTGGGTCCACAGGACTTATCCAAGCCCCATGGATCCATCAGTGGCCGCGTATTGTGTGCGTATGTACCCGTTCCCTCATGTGGTCAGTGGTCAGAGTTGGGTCCATAGGACTTATCCAAGCCCCATGGATCCATCAGTGGCCGCGTATTGTGTGCGTATGTACCCGTTCCCTCATCTAAAGAGTTGGGTCCATAAGACTTATCCAAGCCCCATGGATCCATCAGTGGCCGCGTATTGTGTGCGTATGTACCCGTTCCCTCATCTAAAGAGTTGGGTCCATAAGACTTATCCAAGCCCTACGGATCCATCAGTGGTCGTGTATTGTGTGCGTATGTACCCGTTCCTTCATCTAAAAAGTTGGGTCCATAAGACTTATCCAAGCCCTACGGATCCATCAGTGGTCGTGTATTGTGTGCGTATGTACCCGTTCCCTCATCTAAAGAGTTGGGTCCATAAGACTTATCCAAGCCCCATGGATCCATCAGTGGCCGCGTATTGTGTGCGTATGTACCCGTTCCTTCATCTAAAAAGTTGGGTCCACAAGGCTTATCCTAGCCTCATGGATCCATCAGGTTTTTCCAAGCCATAACTATTTGTAAGCTAGACTGTATAGGTACGTTTTTAATTTTCCTTTAAAGGGTCAACCTTCTGTATTGTCACAGTGAAAGCGTTAACCATTTGGTAGTGTGGTAGTAAAAGGGTTAAAGGACCAAAACCTTGTTCCAATCCCAATTAATACTGTTTTAATTGCAAGTGAGGAAGACAAGAGTCCTTTGTTCTACTCAGTGATGCAGTGGTGATTTCACAAGTGGTTGGACAGTGTTTAATGACGTCACGTGCATACATGTTCCCTCGCATGCACACAGAACAGATGATTATTATGCATAAATAGTAGGAAACATGTTTGTATAGGAAATTACTAGTTTTAGTTTAATTTTTGTAAATATTGCCTTGAAATAGAGAAGCTGAAAAAGGTAGCAGGATGTAGCATTCAATATATAAAGAAATTACTTGGTGCACGGCACGACGAGTCGAGTGAAAGTTGTGAATTTTTTTTTGCATGTGCGTGCTTCTGCTCAGAAAAGTGGTGGAACGGCGTGGTACCACGTGGCATGAGCACTGCACCTCTGGCTCTACTCTTTGAGAAAAGCATTGAAACAAGGTGTGGAGATGTTGTATCTGAACTGACTTAACAATAAAGTATATCTTGTCTTTTCCCATCTTCTCATCTCTCACCATGTATTTGCAGGGCAGGCTCCAGCCGTGGGCAGTGACCCGCCCATCCTCCTTCTGCATGTGGGCCTTGACCTGTCTGTACTGGGCCCTCTTCTGCTCCTTGCGGGACGGAGAGCTGCAGGGGTCCATTCTGCCAACAGAGACCGAGATGTAATCATTTGTGTTGACACACACGGCAACGAGCACATTATTGTAAGCATAGATGGATAAAACTGATATATATGGTCTGTGGGAATAAGTATATTGTAATGTGTCAACCTATTCAATGTGACATGCCCACCAGCATAGTGCCAATTGTTGGTATTTACAGTATATGATTTCAAGGCATCAAAAGGTAGTGAAAGTAGTTGAAAAGCTTAAAATTGTTTGATTATTACAACTGGATCTTACGTTTTCTAGGAGATTACGGTAATTAATATCGAGGAAATCAGTTGAGCATTATCTTAATCTAATTACCCCAGAAAAGCATTGATATTGAAAATGTTCCAATTAGCAGCCCTAGTAATTATTATTCCTAGAATGAACAAGCCTACGGGCTAATAATATCATTCCTAGAATGAACAAGCCTACGGGCTAATAATATCATTCCTAGAATGAACAAGCCTACGGGCTAATAATATCATTCCTAGAATGAACAAGCTAATGGACCAATAATATCATTACTAGAATGAACAAGCTAATGGACCAATAATATCATTCCTAGAATGAACAAGCTAATGGACCAATAATATCATTCCTAGAATGAACAAGCTAATGGACCAATAATATCATTCCTAGAATGAACAAGCTAATGGACCAATAATATCATTCCTAGAATGAACAAGATAATGGACTAATAATATTATTCCTAGAATGAACAAGCTAATGGACCAATAATATCATTCCTAGAATGAACAAGATAATATTGGTATGATGTCTGTCCTGCCAAGGAAACTATAAAAGAAGGGAGGGTCATCACGTCACTGTGTAGCGTGTGAAGTGTGGACACTTTCAGTTCGGGCGACATTGAGTTGAATGTGATCAGCCGTCTCCTCGTCATTTAAACAGCTTATTAACTCGGATGTCAGACTCAGCTGCAATTTGTTGCATTGTTAACTAGCTAACGTTTGACATATTGGTTGATGTATATTTCCTCACATATTTTGAATCTTATTACAGGCTTCAATAGAACTGACACCAAAGCCTGGCACCAAGCAAAGCATAGAACGCTGGTATTCTGACGCGATGACCCTTCCTTCTTTTATAGTTTCCTTGCCAATGAAGTATGGATGACTGAAGCACTTTAAGGAAACTGCATTACTGACTCTTCGTTGAGGAAGTCGAAGGTCTTGGACTTCTCGGTGGGGAACTGTGAGAAGGTGCTGCTGCGCTTCACGAGGCTGCACGGGGCGTTGTACTTCACGTTGGACGGCTCCGCCTTCTTTATAGCGGGGGGGGCATTGGGGGCGGAGGAGGAGCTAAACAGCCGGCTGAAGCTGTAGGGCGGCAGAGCAGGGGCGGGGTTAGGAGAGCCACAGAGAGAGAGAGAGAGCCAATAGGAGTGCAGGGAAAGGAAGAGAGGGGTAGGAACAGTAGGACCACAAACCAATCAAACCACCAGGGGTCAACCAGAGCCACCACCATTCATGATACAGTGAAGAAAGACATGCTGGGAGGCTGGGGAGATCGACTGACAACACCAAGCAACACCCACCATTATACTCATTGTGCATAATTATGTCCATCTTTCTATCAGCAGTCAGGTTAGCAGATGTGACTTTGTTATTTTTGAGCCAGAGTGATTTAACAAATTAAATAGGCTACCATATAAAAAACGAGGTTCACTTCCCATTCAAAAAAGAAGGATAATTTAAATTGGAGATAGATGGTCTTGCCCTGAAAGGTAAAAAAATTAAAAATAAATAAAAAGAGCAACACATTTTTTTTTTTACGATTGAGTCGACTAATACATCTCACAAACATAAATGAAACATCTTCACCGTGAATATAATCTCCCCATACCTCTACAATACACAAACTGTCTGGGACACAGAGTTGCTCTTCGCTCACTGCAGAATCCCATGAAAGACGGAGGACTTGGAGCAAATCTCCTATTGGCTCCCCATTGCTGCACGAATCCGCTTCAAGGCCCTCGACCTAGCATACCGTGCGGCAAAGGGAACCGCTCCCGCCTACCTCCGGTCAATGGTCTCTAACTACACACCCTCAAGACCCCTACGCTCTGCATCTTCTGGCCGCCTCAGACCTACTCCTATCCAAGCTCCGGGAGGGTCATCAAAGAGAAGTCGCCTATTCTCAGTCCTTGCCCCACAATGGTGGAATGAACTACCCACCCCAGTTAGGACAGCCGAATCACGTCCAATCTTTCGCCGTCAACTAAAGACGCACTTCTTCAACCATTATCTGAATTAAAAAAAAGAAAAAAAAAAAAAAATCGAACCCTAACTAACCGTACTGTCATGCACTTGTCCTAATAAACTAACCTACACTGTAGCACTCAACACTTTGATGAACATTGTTGCTCAGCTGATAGAGTTGTGCCCTTCCTGATGGCTTGTCGTACAGAACTTGTAAGTCGCTTTGGATAAAAGCGTCAGCTAAATGACTAAATGTAAATGTAAATGTATTGGCTCAGAGAAGTCCCATGTCGCCACCAACAAGGAAATGAAGACATGTCAATCTATTTTTTCCCTTCCTTTCAACAAACATATTCTGCCAGATGATTTCCAAAAAAATAAAAAAATCCAAAACATATTAAATTTTAACATTTTTTTTTTTTTTTGCAGTCAGGCCACTGAACTTAGACGCAGGCCAGGACAGTGTTTCTAGTTGCAGCAGTGCAATAGTTAGATAACCTAGCTGGGGAACAACCAGGAGATCACTGCAACTCACACAAGTTGGAGAACTATCTCTCTCTCTCTCTCTCTTGCTCTCACACACACACACAAAAGGAGCCGCATGCGATTGGTGGAGGCGGGACCCTTACAAAAAACTGTTGTTGCTAATCATTGACACATGCTAGCCTGTAATAATCCCCCCCAGAAAAATCTACTTTGCATTTGATATATTGCAAATATATGCCATCACACACACTGGCATTTAAAGGGTTAGAATTATAAAATTAATATGTGGTGTTATGATCAGGGCTGAAGTTGAATAAAATATTGTATTATTTTCAATCTGACATTACAAAAAAACTGAAAATCCATCAAAATCAGTGTTGTTGCTAATCATACATATATATGCTAGCCTGTTTTTTAACAATAATTTGTGATGCCATCACAAACACTGGCATTTAAAGGATACAAATAAAAAAATGCCTGCACCAGAATGCAGGAAATGAAGTCTTTGTAACAAAAAATGTCCTGGTGGGGGACCCCCAGACCCCCTGCTTAAAAAGTGGCCTGACTGGGGCTATATTTTGCACTATATTTCCTGGCCTGAATGATTTCCCCAGTCCGGCCCTGGTTAAAAGCCAATGCTTATTAGTGTGTGTCCGTTTGAACGTGTGCATGTTTCAACCATAAATTTCCATTTATAAAAATAAAATAAAAAATTTATTCAAAATTTTTTTTTTACCTCCTATAATAGTGGGGGTTGCGGCTCTCTGACCCCGTTATTTTTGGGTCGCGGCCTGAAAAGTTTGGGAACCCCTGAGCTAATGGACTATTTTCGAGGCGAGCTGAAAGTCACCTCAAACTAGTCTACCCTCTCCCTCTTGAACTGGTCTCGGGGGCAGACTGAGCAGCAAACACAGGGTGACACAGCAGGCAGGACACACTGTACGGGTGGGGGTCACGTCTGAGTGCTTTGTGACAAGAGGAACCGATACAAGGAAAGAGAACATCGTCAATGATGAGACACATCTATGGTTGTAACCATAGATACTGTATATAACTTGTTATAACATATAGACGGTTTCAAAGTGACAACGATAACGTTCGAAAAGGGACGTTTATTTCCTGTTGCAATGTTTGCTAATCCAATAGTTGACAGGAAACACATTTGCATCCAAACTGTTCCCTAGCAACACAATTCCAGTGAAACCGTCTACATCTATGGTTGTAACCAATAGCAACAGAGGGTCACTCAGTACTGCATCACTGGGGCACATGATAGTATGGCTGTCCTCTGTAACAAAAAAATAAACGTACATCCCATTTATTTGACAAATGTTTCCTTCATTACTGGGCCTTTTGCAACTAAATGCAACCATGCAGAAGGCCCTCTTTAAAAGGACCATGCCAGTCTCATTTAGACCATTACCAGAGATCTGTCTTTAACAAATGTTGTGTTTCTACTAGAAGCCCTGCAGGTCAAACTTCCACATTCAGTTGGGTGCGCTTGTTATTAACTCCTGGGTGATCCCCGTGGCTGTGCGAATTTACATTACTTTGTGGTGTGACAGCAGACACACCACAAACCGCCTGGGCCGGTCCATTATACCGGCAGCCATCAGGCTCTACAACAAAGGACTTGGGCGGCCGGATCTGCTGCCAGAACTATCACTGTCACAACTCGGGACTTAAGAACTAGAGACTAACGTCACCGTACTGACTATCTTGTATTTTGCACTAGAGACTAATATCACTGGACTCGCATCACTGGACTATTTTGTGTTTGTACTTTTTTTATATTATATTGTATTTGTATCTATACTGTACCTATAGTGTATATAGGACTTGAAGCTATGCTTCCCCCACCCTGTACACCGCCCCCCCCCCCCATGCTGTTTTGACACCCGAATTTCCCCAAGGGGATCAATAAAGGATCATCTTATCTTATTAGCAGTGATCTGAACAAGGGTAAATTACCTACGCCTAGCAACTTTCAAGTTTCATGGAGCAGATGTCCACCCCTTTTCAACCTCAGTGTAATAAGCTGAGATCTACCTACACTTTATACACCTGTGAACACAACATTAGTTACAGACAGGGACCATCTCTGGTGATGGCGGGCAGTAAAAAAAAAATAAAAAAAGTTCCTTTAAAATCTAGTGTTTGTCTACAGCAAAAAGCATTATGTGTGAATATTATTGTGACGCCAAAGATGCACTTATCATTTTTTCCAGGAACTAACTCATTCAGCAGGAAAGAAAGCATGAACACAGACTAACGGGGGACTATATTAAATATGGCTGCCCCCATGTTATGATGTCAGTCCTCTTAATTTAACTCACAATGCAAAGCATTTAACGCATCCTATTTTGCTGTTAGCTTGTGTTAGCACCAAAATTAGCTACCAAAAATCTGCACTAATGTCAGCTACCAAATGTTGCAGCTAGCTACTTGTTAATCAAAGACCATCTTAGCACTAGCTATTTTTGGTAGCTGACATAGCAGCTGTAATTTGTGGTAGCAAATGTTAAAATGCCTGCCAACAGCGAAAGGTGATGTTAGACACTTTGCATTGTGGGATAGACGAGACAATGTTTTGATCACATCCAACATGGAGGCAGCTATACTTAATACAGTCCCCCATTGACCAAACAGGACGCTTATGACCAACTAGTTGACTAATCACCTAAGTGGGGACAGCCTTACCAGAGAGGGGTTGGCAGGAATGGGGAGGGTGGAGTTTTGGGGAAGGGGCTTAATAAACGGTCTTTACCTAATGCTGCCAGTGTGCCAAATCAATAGCGCGTACCGAAAACAAAGAGAAAGAAGTGGATATTTAAGAACTCTGGAGCCAATAGGGAGAATGTGATGAAAATATCCAAAACCCACTTTTTTTTGTAAGGATGGAAAATGAACAGAAACCAAAAGCATCAACTGACAATACTATGATGGAGGGTACTTACAATTGCCAGATGCTGGATTTCTTCTTCTCTGTAAGAGAAGGGTTTTCCCTCGAGGCCCTGAGGAAGAGAATATAAAAACGACATCACGTTAATTGTCGTCCATTTCAACATTCTCGGGTGAAGGCAAAGCACTGGGCACCCTGCTCTATACTGCCCTCCATTCAAGCAGACATTTAAAAGGAGGAGATTTTGGGAGATTATTGACCTATTAAGATTAATTTGGTACATTGTTTGAAAAGACATCCTTAGCCCAGGGATTGTTTCTCATCCTCTCGGTACCGCTTCTTTCCAGTTCTATTTCAATGAAGGGTGAACAATGGACTGTTTTTATATAATGCGCTGACTTAGCCGTTTGATGCTATTTGTATGTGATGATATCATCCTATACATATTTTCTTCCTGTGGTACTTGAGTCCTATTTCATCCCTCCCTCCCTCTCTCCCTCCCTCCATCTCCTTACCGTATCATTTCCGTCCAGCGTACAGCCTCCTGCAGCTCCATCAGCCTCTCTTTGTACTGGTTCCTCTCCATCAGCACCCTGGCCATCTCCACCCTGGTGAAGCGCTTCCTCTGGGCCGTGGGCACGTCACTCTGAGGCGGCACACACACACGCACACACACAAAATGAGGCACTTCATAATGATTTGACTTATAGGATATGAAACTGGATGATGGTCGAGCACATCCACATTATAGAGATCTTCTCTAATTGGACAACATAAACATTTTTAAACGGGCCCAAGTGTAAAAGTTCCCATTGCAATGTTTGCTAATACAACAGCCGAGTGGGAAATAAACTAGGGTCAGAGCTGTTCCCATAGCAACAGATCTCTTTTGAAAGGTTCTATCACTAAAACAAAGGGACTGTCTGCAGTGTTGACAACCCCTGAAGAATTCTGTACTCACATCTTCTTCATCTTTAGACTTCTGCTTTACTTCCTCCACCTCCACTCGCACTCTGAAAAATGGACCATTCGTTCATATTGACAATAACCAAATGTATCAACTCCAATACCTGCTCCCATTCTCTCAGATCCTGTATTTATGACAACACTATTAAATGTTAGTTACTATTCCTACTACTACTTCTGCTGCTACTACTACTGTACTATTCATACTACTACTGCTTCTGCTACTAATGTACTATTCCTACTACTGTACTATTCCTACTACTACTGCTGCTACTACTGTACTATTCCTACTACTACGGCTGCTACTACTGTACTATTCCTACTACTACTACTGCTGCTACTACTGCACTATTCCTACTACTACTGCTGCTACTACTGTACTATTCCTACTACTACTGCTACTACTGTACTATTCCTACTACTACTGCTGCTACTACTGCACTATTCCTACTACTACTGCTGCTACTACTGTACTATTCCTACTACTACTGCTGCTACTACTGTACTATTCCTACTACTACTACTGCTACTACTGTACTATTCCTACTACTACTGCTGCTACTACTGCACTATTCCTACTACTACTGCTGCTACTACTGTACTATTCCTACTACTACTGCTGCTACTACTGTACTATTCCTACTACTACTACTGCTGCTACTACTGCACTATTCCTACTACTACTACTACTGCTGTATTATTCATACTACTACTGCTGCTGCTACTACTACTGTATTATTCATACTACTACTACTACTACTGCTGCTGATACTGTACTATTCCTACTACTGCACTATTCCTACTACTACTGTTGTTACTACTGTACTATTTCTACTACTACTGCACCATTCCTGCTACTCCTACTACTGTACTATTCCTGCTACTCCTACTACTATCACTACACTACTACTACTATTACTTGTACTACTACTATGACTCCTACTCCTATGTCTATGACACTACTGCCCCTACCCCTGACTCACCTCTTGAGCTCCTCCTCCATGTCCCTGTGCTTGTCCTCCAGCTTGCTCCTGGCCTGCAGCGTAGCCTCCAGCTCCCCCTGCAGCACCTCCTTCTCACAGGTCAAGTCGTCCACGCGCGCGATCAGGTCATTCTTCACCACGTTCAGGGCATTCCTACAACACGCGAAGGGAGAGTTGTTGTGCGTGTGTTTGTACAAAGCTGTTGATGTGTGTTTCGTCTACGCAGCAGGCACTGTATGACGCATACCTTTCCGACATGTAATATTTATGTATTTATATATTTTTTAAATAATTTGCTACATGTGTTTTTTGTTTATTTGAATGGTTATTTTTTGTTTATTTATTGTTTATTAATTGTTTAAATGTTCAATTCAATTCAAAACACGATTTCTTAAGGACAAATTAGCTATCTCCCACTTTTCTTGATCCTCCAATCACAACTGTTGCTTCCCTCGGCCAACTACTAAAGTGTGTGCGAGGAAAGCAACAGTTGTGATTGGAGGATCAAGAAAAGAGGGCAGGGCTTGAGATAGGTCAATCGTGTCATCTCATGAGGCCTCATTTGACCATGCGCATAATGATGCCTGTGGCTGGTATGTTTGTCTATTCTTTTTTTTTTTATTTATTATCTTTTTCTCAATCCTTTTTCTGTTTTTCTCCCATCCCAATGTTAGTCGTTATGCCAATTCCCAATCCCAGTCGTTGCGCACTCTACCCCCTACCGTCGGTCTGGAGGGCGGAGACTATCACATGCTTCCTCCGACACATGTGCAGCCAGTCCACCGCTTCTTTTCACCTGGCAGCGCGGACTCTCACTGGGAGAGTGTAACGTGTGGAAGGTTCACACTACCTCCCCCAGATCATTCCCTCGCTGTGCAGGCGCCCCGACCGAACTGTAGGAGTCGCTGTTTACAACGACTAGGACCCACCCCACCGGCTTTCCCCCCCGCTGACACTGCCAATTGTGTCAGTATGGACGGCCGACCAAGCCGGAGGTACCGCAGCTGGATTCGATCACACTGTCTCTGCGGTGGTAGACAGACGCTTAGTCCGCTGCGCTACCCGGCCGCCCATGTTTGTTTATTCTACCAGTGGCAGGCAGAGTAGTATCACCAATTCCCATTTATAGGCAGCAGTGGTATCAGCCACTGTGTTTCCCTCCCTGTGCTGTATCAATACATGTGAAACTACAGTGACAACAACTGGTGTGTAGGAGAATAGCTGGTCTCTTACTTTGTTTCCAGCAGCTGCGTGTTCTCCTGAATGAGATTCTCCACCTCACGGCCCATACCTGAACAGAGGTTAGTACGGTGTTGGCATTTTATATGATTTATATGAACACCCAAATAAGATCACTTGAGCACAAACAACTGGAGAGGGGACTACGTGAGCACTACATGGAGATAGAAGATGCACCACTGTAGATTATTCTTAGTTTTTTGTTTCTTTTTATATAAAATAAGATGGGATGTGAAATATCCTGGAAGTGAGATATTTGATCAAGGTTCACAACACAGGAACGACAGACACAGAACAGAACCACACAGAGCACGACACATGACTGACCGGAGAAGGATGGAGAGAGCAGGTGAGGTCTTACCAAGCAAACTAAGGTCTGAGAAAACCATGCAATCCAAGTCAGGCAGAAAGAAAGGAAGAAAGAGAGAGAGAGAGGTGGAGAGAGTGTGAGAGAGGAAAGACTGAACCAATGGAAGAGGCAGAGCTAAACATTTCACTGTTTGGCTCTATGAGCGATGAGGGACGGGAGCTGGCTGGGGATCTGAGGCCAGCTAGATACAGCAGGGGCAACAATAACAACACAAAATGTAGGGCTGTCAATCGATTAAAATATGTAATCGTGATTAATCGCACGATTGTCCATAGTTAACTGATTAATCGCAAATTTTTTATCTATTCTAAATATACCTTAAAGGGATATATGAAGTGTTTAAATACTCTTATCAACATGGGAGTGGACAGATATGCTTGCTTTATGCAAATGTATGTTTATCAAATAAAATAAATAACCAAAATGACAAATATTGTCCAGAAAAACAAAGGTACAGCATTTAGCATAAAATAAATATGCTGCAAATAATCGGAACATGGCAAAGCCCACTATGCAACAACATATTGACCTGCTAAATGTAACATTACTCAGTAATATGAGTACTCGCACAATGTAGTGTCCAACTTTACTCTTATAACGGTTCACTATCTGTCCGTTATTGTCTGTCCGTTAATGTTGCACCGAAAACAACCAAATAAAA
This sequence comes from Notolepis coatsorum, assembly GCF_963971535.1. Lineage (NCBI taxonomy): Eukaryota > Metazoa > Chordata > Actinopteri > Aulopiformes > Paralepididae > Notolepis > Notolepis coatsorum. The sequence goes on along the minus strand of NC_140178.1, from coordinate 79,555,200 downwards.
TGTCTTGTATGTAAAAACGACTTAGCAATAAAGACCTTTCTGATTCTGATTCTAAAACATCCCCTGTTTTCTTAAACATTAAAAAAAGATTATATTTATAATGTTGGATAATCTTTATAATGTTGGAAACCAAAAGCATAAGAGTAACGCTGTAAATGATGCAGTGTTTCCCACACGTAGATTTATTTGTGGTGATCCACCGCAATATCAGACAGACCCACCACAAATATACTGTATTTGCCAATAACATATTCACAGTGCGTCTTATGGGGTACGTACAGTAGAGTCTTACTCACTGCTGATGAGGGGCCCCACGATATTATGTTATCATGATACTAGAGTCACGATATGATGTTATCTCACGATACTAAAGTCACGATATGTTATCACGATACTAAAGTTACGCTATGATGTTATCACAATACTAAATTGACGATATGATGTTATCACGATACTAGTGTCACAGTATGCTGTTATCACAATACTAAAGTCACGATATGCTGTTATCACGATACTAAAGTCCCGATATGATGTTATCATGCTACTGGAGTCACGATATGATGTTATCGCAATACTAGAGTCACAATATATTATCACGATCCTGGCATCCCGATATGATGTTATCACAATACTAGCGTCACAATATGCTATTATCACGATACTAGGGTCACACTATGATATTATCACGATACTAGTCACGGTATGATGTTATCACGATACTAGTCACAATATGTTATCACGATACTATAGTCACAATATGATGTCATCACGCTACTAGAGTCACAATATAATCTTATCATGATACTAGAGTCACAATATGATGTTATCACGATACTAGAGTCGCAATATGATGTTATCACGATACTAGTCACAATATGATATTATCACGATACTATCGTCACAATATGCTATTATCACGATACTAGAGTGCCGATATGATGTTATCACGATACTAGTCACAATATGGTATTATCACGATACTAGAGTCACGATATGATATCACGATACTAGAGTCACCATATAGTAATGTCGCAATATTGTGATTCATTACCCTTTTTCAACTGCAAATTATTACTTGGTTAACATCTGCAATAAAAAAAGATATACCGTACATCATCTGTTTTATCTAATAAGATAAGGTTTTTAGTCTGTTCACCTCATTCCAAACATTTTTATTGCAAAAAATGGGATTGCCAAGCAAAGAAAAATACAATAAATAAATTTATAAAATATTGATACTTGGCGTCACTGTATCGATACAGTATCCATCTATTGCAATATATTGTTGTGTACATTTCTTGCCGACTATGTGTTTCTAACGCACCCCAGTCAGACACCACCACAGATAACCTAACAACCGGTGGGAAATGCATGTAATGCATCATTCATTTCAAGAAGTGTAATCAATAAAAAAAATTATATATAAGACACTTTTTGAATTTTGTCTCAACATTTGCGCAACTGTGAGCTGTGAGGAGTTGGAGTCAAAATGAGCTACTACATGAGCTATAGTGTAAGCTGTGCACCGTATATAAGCAGACAGCCAACCGCCATGAAACAGAGCAGAGACGCAGCTATGAGCTATAGAGATGAGAAGGCATGGGAGACAGTAGTGAGTAGAGGGCACAGGGAAATCATAGGAGAAACGTTTGGCTAAGGAGAGGTTTGAGGTCATACACACCGGAATACTCCACTGGGATTAGGTACAAAAGCCAAGAGGATAGGACACAGGAGAGAGAGAGGTGGGGTTAGCATGGATATGGAGCTAACAGCATGTATCAGAATAACAGCAACAGTGAGGGTTAGCGTTACGGCTTAGTGGACACCTCGTGCTACAGAGTAATAGAATAGTAGTAGCCAACCAGTGCCAACATTGCAGGTAAGTTAAATAACACTTTCATTTGCTTAAGAATTTCCAAAAAACAATGTTTGCCTTGAAAATTTGCAGAGAAATGACAAGAATTAGTTTGTTTTGATGTAATCCACTTGGATTTACTCAAACAGCAGGGTAAGTAAGTTATGTACGATTAGGCAATTACTGATAGTTGTACTGTGATATTGTACTAAAACAATCACTTTAAACAAAATGTCACTTTAAAAAATAGAAAGTCACTTTAAAGGAAGGAGGTACTGTATAGCATAGTTTACCGTAATTTTCGGACTATAAGCTGCACCTTTTCCCCCCATTTTTCGACCCTGCGGCTTATATAACGGTGCGGCTTATATGTGACTCGACGTGACCAAACCCGAAAATGTAAAAATCGAAATATTGCTTTTTTGACTGCATTGAAATGTTATTTATCTGTTCCCTTATTTGCTAAACGTAATACAACTTGTAAATGAGTTAATTCTTGTTATTTGTCCAACAGTATTGTGTCCCAATGCTGGTGGGAAGACTGTAATTAAACATTAAAACACCTGCGGCTTATAGTCCAGTGCGTCTTATATATGTACACATCATTCAATTTAGCTGCTGCGGCTTATATTCAGGTGCGGCTTATAGTGCGAAAATTACGGTAGATACTTTAAGAGTTAAAGAGTTAAAATTGTAAATTGTATATTGTATAGTAGTGTATATAGGAACCAGTTTCTCAGGAACTTAGCATGTCTTTTTTTACCATGCATATCTTGTGTCTTACCTATTTTATTTTTTCTATGCCTATTTTATTATTGTATTTTGCACAATCAATGCAGGCCTGACCACCCGCATTTCACTGTATGCCCTGGTATGTATGTGACAAATAAACCTCTTGATTCTTGATTCCATGCACAAATTATATCTTAAAATTCCGGTAGCTAACTTGCTATCTAATGATTGACATTGGCAATCATATTAGACAATCAAAGACAATCATATTAGAAGTAAGCTATGAATGAATTACTTAAATGGACAACGTGAAATTGCATTACATTTTCTGAGCTTAAATGAAGAAGAGGAAATATAACTTCAGTTACACTTTTTTACCATGGGGCACTATAACAACTGTATTTTGTTACTTGTACCACTATAACACAAGTGTATTTTCTTTTACTTGTACCACTATAACACACGTGTATGTTGTTACTTGTACCACTACTGTATAACACAAGTGTATTTTGTTACTTGTACCACTACTGTATAACACAAGTGTATTTTGTTACTTGTACCACTACTGTATAACACAAGTGTATTTTGTTACTTGTACCACTATAACGCAAGTGTATTTTGTTACTTGTACCACTATAACACAAGTGTATTTTGTTACTTGTACCACTACTGTATAACACAAGTGTATTTTGTTACTTGCACCACTATAACACAAGTGTATTTTGTTACTTGTACCACTATAACACAAGTGTATTTTGTTACTTGTACCACTATAACACAAGTGTATTTTGTTACTTGTACCACTACTGTATAACACAAGTGTATTTTGTTACTTGTACCACTACTGTATAACACAAGTGTATTTTGTTACTTGTACCACTATAATACAAGTGTATTTTGTTACTTGTACCACTATAACACAAGTGTATTTTGTTACTTGTACCACTATAACACAAGTGTATTTTGTTACTTGTACTACTATAACACAAGTGTATTTTGTTACTTGTAGGATTGTGTTCTTACCCAGCAGGTCTGCCCCTTCATCCACATCCCCTATGAGTCCTGTGCCCGCAGACGACAGCTCCTCAAACAGGGATTCTGTGTTGCGATCAAACGCCATGTTCTCAATGCCTTTGGTCGGGGTGCTGGAAGTGTAAGAGTCATTAGTGATAAGATCCTTGTATTAGTACTCACCACAACATTGACGTTTGACAGCATGATGGCTACAATACATTACTAGGCTCAAATGTTATACACAGACATTTTGCTCATGTTCTGTGATTTTGTAAATTAATAAATTCAATTCTACCAGGTTATTTGTAATATTAGAATCCTTTACAGATTTCCGTGGATTTCTCATCATAATTCTTCCTCTGTGGATTCCATGTGGGCCTAGACATTACTTGTGCTACCTGGATGCCTTGTATCCACTGAGACCCATGTCCAGTTCTGGGGTGGACTCAATGATGTCCTGCACATCGGAGCTCTCGTCATTCTCAGGCAAGCCTAAAAGGAACCGGGACATGTGTCAGGCGACATGAGACATAATGAGAAAAGAATCATGAGTTGGGTCAGAATGTCACCAGGACCTAACAACCAAAACGTCACGTCAAGTCAGTAAACTAGTCAAATCATTGGCTTCATCAGACCAATACATGCACAGCTCTAAGATTGGATCATATTTATCACATTTGACTGTAAAATGTTTTTGTTTGCAAATGTAAAATTGCAAATGGCAGGTACCTCTGCCCTCTGTATTATACCTCTGTATTCCAACCCATATTCCAGCCCTCTGACCAGTATACTTGATCCAATGCACTGACTCATATACCTGAATGTAATATTTGGGCTTCTATACAGTAGGTCACAGAATAGAGGAGCTGAAACCTTCAAAATGAAGCTTTTTTCTGAGGTACAGTGGAACTTTCTTTAGAGCCAGTGAATATCTGTCAAACTGGTCTGACCTGGTCAGCGGGGAGAAAAGGTTCATGTTGGACCCAACTCGCCCCACTTTGGGGTTAAAAGTACAAAATGCACTTTAAAAGAGATGTTGGCACTTCAAATCACACAGATCGTAACTTGATATGACCATTGAAGGGCTGCTCGGTCCTTAGAATCACAAAAGAAACACAAGTTTCAAAAGAAAACAGGTTAAGGACGGCAGCTTGGTCCATTCAATGAACTTTACACATTTCAGAGGTACACCTCTTTCCTCCTTGGTGTGTCCTGAGGAAGCTACACCTCCTTGGTGTGTCCTGAGGAAGCTACACCTGCTTGGTGTGCCCTGAGGAAGCTACACCTCCTTGGTGTGTCCTGAGGAAGCTACACCTGCTTGGTGTGCCCTGAGGAAGCTACACCTCCTTGGTGTGTCCTGAGGAAGCTACACCTCCTTGGTGTGTCCTGAGGAAGCTACACCTCTTTCCTCCTTGGTGTGTCCTGAGGAAGCTACACCTCCTTGGTGTGTCCTGAGGAAGCTACACCTCTTTCCTCCTTGGTGTGCCCTGAGGAACCTACACCTCCTTGGTGTGTCTTGAGGAAGCTACACCTCCTTCAAGTTTCAAGTTTCTTTAATAGTTGTCATATAGAAGTACAGAATACTTTTATACAAAATGCTTCTTACTGTTACGCTCCAGAGACTGTGCTAGACAAGATAAGTATGAAATAACATAGTATAGCATGTAAATTAGAAGTATAAATTAGAAGTAAAAATGAGGTCACAGTGTTCAGTATCAGTATAGACATATGTACAATGTTCGATGCAGAATAGACGTAACTGAGTTACCATTAATATACAATGCAGTGTACTAATATACAATATTATATAGTGCAGAAATGGGATGAGGTACAATTTAGGTACAATTTACCGTAAGGTGTACGAGTTGTAGTGCAAATCCTTTATCAATAAATATAAAGTGTGTTTAGGTGATCTAAAGTGTGGAGAGTGGATGCTGCAGTGTGTTGTTTGTTTAAAGTGAGTGTGTGCGTGTGGATGTGTGTGCTGTGTGCATTTGATGGTTGTTGCATAGTGTTCACTGTTCGTTGAGCAGCCTGATGGCCTGGGGATAGAAACTTCTTCTGAGTCTTTCTGTGCTCGCCTTGAGACTCCAGTATCGCTTGCCTGACCGCAGCAGTTCAAAGAGGCAGTTGTTCGGGTGGCTGGAGTCCTTGATGATTCTCTTAGCCTTACCCCTGCACCGCTTGTTGTAAGTGTTCTGGAGGGTGGGGAGCCCCCCTCCAATTGTGCGTTCGGCTGAACGTGTCACTCTTTGTAGTCTGCTTCGGTCTTGTGCAGTGCTATTCCCAAACCAGGAGGTGATGTTGCCAGTCAGGATGCTCTCTATTGTACATGAGTAGAAGTTCTTAAGGATCTTCTGACTGACTTGGAACTTCCTTAGGCGCCTGAGGAAGTAGAGGCGTTGTCGTGCCTTCTTCACAACACTGTCAATGTGTGTGGTCCATGTCAAGTCCTCGGATATGTGGGCTCCGAGGTACTTAAAGCTGTTCACTTTCTCAACCGGTGCCCCGTCGATGCTGAGGGGGCTGTAGTCCTTGACCCCCGACCTCCTGAAGTCCACAATCATCTCCTTTGTTTTGCTGACGTTCAGGGAGAGGCTGTTCTCCTGGCACCATCCCGCCAGGACCTTGACCTCTTCCAGGTAGGCCCTCTCGTCGTTTGCAGAGATCAGGCCCACCACTACTGTGTCGTCAGCAAATTTGATGATTGTGTTGTTACTCCGCTGAGCCACACAGTCGTGTGTGTACAGGGAGTAGAGGAGGGGACTCAGAACACAGCCCTGGGGGGCCCCTATGTTGAGGGTGATGGATGAGGAGGTGCAGTTGCCTGCTCTCACCACCTGGGGTCTGCCCGTCAGGAAGTCCAAGACCCACTGGCAGAGGTCATAGTTCAAGCCCAGGTCCCTGAGCTTGGCTATGAGTTTGGAGGGGACTATGGTATTGAATGCCGAGCTGTAGTCGATGAATAGCATTCTCACATAGTTCCCCTTCCTCTTGTCCAGGTGTGATGCTGCTGTGTGCAGCACATGGGCTATGGCGTCCTCCGTGGACCTGTTGGGGCGGTATGCAAATTGCAGGGGGTCCAGGTTGATGGGGAGGGAGGAGCAGATGTAGATCTTTACTAGCTTCTCAAAGCACTTCATGGCTATGGAGGTGAGAGCTACAGGGCGGTAGTCGTTGAGGCAAGCAGGCTTGGATTTTTTAGGTACAGGGATGATAGTGGACTTCTTCAGGCAGGTGGGGATGACAGCCTGTTCTAAGGACAGGTTAAATATGTCAGTGAATACCGGGGCCAGTTGGTCAGCACAGACTTTTAGGGCGCGGCCGGGGATGCCGTCCGGTCCTGCTGCCTTCCTGATATTCACTTTTTTTAAAGGTCCGCCTCACCTCATGCTCTGTTACCCTGAACACTGAGTCTCCTTCAGCAGACCCCCCCCCCCCCCCCCCATTGCCGTGGCTTGTAGGCTGGTGTTGTTATTACCAGCCTCAAACCTCGCATAGAAGGTATTGAGATCATTTGCTAAGGAGATGTCACTGTTCAGTTTGAGGGAGGTGCCTTTGTAGTCTGTCATCGTTTTGATGCCCTGCCACATAGCTCTGGAGTCAGCCTGTTCAAACTGGAGTTCAATTTTATCCCTGTAGCGCCGTTTTGCCTCTATTACTGTCCTCCTTACGTTGTATCGCGCCACCTTGTGATCATTCATGTTGCCTGCCACCAGGCCGTCGTTGTATGCTGTGGTGCGCGCTTTCAGAGCTTCACGGACGGATTTGTCTACCCAGGGTTTTTGATTTGGGTAAACTTTAATTGTGGTAGTGGGGATTGTTTCTTCCACCAAAGTACGGACAAAGTCCAGCACTGTCTCCGTGTAGACATTAATGTTATCTGTGTCGCGGAACACGCTCCAGTCTGTGCACTCAAGCGCAGCCTTGTGCCCTGAGGAACCTACACCTCCTTGGTGTGTCCTGAGGAAGCTACACCACTTTGGTGTGCCCTGAGGAAGCTACACCTCCTTGGTGTGCCCTGAGGAAGCTACACCTCCTTGGTGTGCCCTGAGGAACCTACACCTCCTTGGTGTGCCCTGAGGAAGCTACACCTCCTTGGTGTGCCCTGAGGAACCTACACCTCCTTTTTCCTAGGAAGCTACACCTCAGAAATGTTGAAGTTGTACCTCCTAAATGCGTTGGCATAATAAAAGTTCATTGAAGGGATGAAGTTGTCGTCCTCAACCTTTTTTTCTCCCTTTGAATCGAAGTTAAATAGACAACCTCATGGTGATCGACCTACCAACGGATATAGACCTGGTCCCTGGCGCCGCCTGCACCTCCGTGCTCTTACGGTTACCACCCTCTCTCATGGGGTCTGACCCCGTGGTGGGCCTGGGCGACTTGGAGCCGCTCACATCTGACAGCTCGTCCTGCAAAGACAACCGGCTGGTTAACCGCAGTGGTGACGAAGACTTTTGGGGTCAACGGTCAACCTTGACACCAACCTCAACCCCAAAAGGGAAACAGGGCAGAGATGAGGAAATAGGAACGATGCCAGAAGCACACACTGGGACGCTACAGCACAAACAATGAGGAAACAACACTGTAATGGGAACAGCGAGACACAGAACATCTGAGCTAGGCAGGCTAACATTAAGTTGGAAAGACAACACAGCAAAACAAAGTCTGAAGACACAAAACAACACTGCAAAAGACAGCAGACTAGAGCCCGATTTCCTCCTACCACCTCACTTATGGTAAGAGCAGCATTATTATAGTAGAAATCATCATTAAATTCAGCTTTTGAGTTATGTAATTCTTTTTTCTGGTTCACAGTAGAAAGATATATCCTTATTTGTACAAAAAGATTAAAAAAGGACCATACCAGTCTAAATATGGGTTTTAGCTTATCTACTAATCAGCAGACATAGCTTACATTATCCCTGAGCATTTTCGTGGGCATAGCTTCCTTTTTTCCCTGTTCATGCTAACAAATTAGTATCCCTTTAGAAACATGTCCCTCTCTCTCTCTCTCTCTCTCTCTTTCTGCACGTGTACTTCCTTGTTTGCGTTCACAAACTCACCTTCTGGTATCGCTTTCTTTGAAAAGAGGCGACCAATTTTTTAGCATGACCAGGGATACATTTAATCTAGGTTCATCACCATGCCGGTATGGTCCTTTAAAACTATTATGTCAATATGACATCAATGTGTTGGCCATCAAAAGACCGTCATCAAACTGAACAACAAGGACTACTTTTCTTCTGGAATTGGCTACAGATATATTTTGGTTGCAGCTTGGCAGGTTTGGGGTTTTTTCTTCAAAAAAATTGGGAGCTCAGCTAAATATTAGAGACAGAAATAGCAGACTTCAAAAAGACAACAAACACAACATTAGAGACAGAAATAGCAGACTCCAAAAAGACACTACAGACAAAATATTAGAGACAGAAATAGCTAGGGGTGGAACAGTTCACAAAAATCATGGTTCGGTTCATATTACGGTTTTGGGGTCACGGTTTTCGGTTCGGTACGGTTCAGTGGGGAGAAGAAATGCCATTGCTAATTCAAATAGTATTTAGTCAAATGTATGAATTACTAATATTAACTTAAGTATTAGTTACTTAGTGTTCCTTATTCTTAGTGTTGTATGACAGTAAATGGAAATAGTTACAAAAGCACTCCATACACACCCCAAGAGTGATGCATTAGGCTACAGCAAAGGGTTCCACAGTACCAAAATAAACCGAACGGTTTCTAGGTGCCCCGAACCCTGGTGATCGAATCGAATGGTTCTGATTTTTTTACACAAACTGTTCCATCCATAGAAATCGCAGCCTCCAAAAAGACACAACAGACAAAACATTAGAGGCAGAAATAGCAGACTTCAAAAAGACACAGGAGGGAAACAATCTAGAAGGAAACACTGAAAGGGATACCATGTTATATTTCCTCAATGGACACTGGTCAGTTTCCATGCAAACATTTCGCAATTGGGACTTGTGTTTTAGTATTGTTAGCCCTTCTTTAAAAACCAACGGGTACCCTTAACCACAAGCCATCATTAGCTTGCAGCTAGCCATACCCATTGAATTCACTGAGAAAAGCTAAAGGTCCTTTCAGATACATCACAACAATGGCACCAATGAAAACGCTCTGAAACTAAATGTATTTCCAATGGCTTGCGCTGCGCCACAGAGGCTTTTCGCTGCGCGGGCCGAGCGTGGCACGCTCTTCTTTGGCGAGCTTGCAGCCAAAGTTAAACTTGGTTGCAACTAGGCTAGCTGCAACTAGGTTGAACTGTGGGCACTGCACACTGTGCCAATCCCCGCGCCTCCAATAGGAACAAAAGGCCAGTCAGGAAGGAAAGGTGATACTGGTACCATTACAATTTCCTGATTTCTACAAACACATTTCAAATGCACAATGCCAGGAAGGTTTAAACGATGCAATGTAGATTGTTATTATCCATCGTTCTACTCTTCTCCTGAAAAATCCATTTTGCGTTGTCCTCCCTGATATCTAGTGAGATGTGTGTTGAACCTAGCACACTGAGCTTTGATCCTGTTGCATCTGAAAGGACCATAGCAATGCCAACAAGCCTGTTTATAGAGTCTGGTCAAAGAAAATAATAACTCCAAAATTCTAAATGTTAAGGTATCCCTTTGACAGACTAAAAGAGGAGACAAAATAATACTGTAGCGTTCTAATCAGACAAAGAAAATGGGTTCACAGAGTTTGAGGATAGTTCAGTGTTAATAAAACATAAACCATGGGAATAGTGGGGTTATCTATCATTGGGACAACACAATACACATCCACACAGAACTACCAACAAACACAATACACACAACAATACCAACAAACACAATACACACAACACTACCAACAAACACAATACACATTAGTGTTGTCAAAAATATCGAAGTATCGATACATATCGATACTGAATATTTAAAATGGTTTCGATACTAATTTCCTGAAATACCGAAAAATTAATTTCTGCAGTATCGGTACCAGCTGGCGAGTGTTCTACCGCAAGTTGTTGACGCGCTGTTCAGAGCACGCTTGCCCCTCCGCCTCCTCCGAGTCCAGCCCTCCCCCTCACAGAGCAGTCTTCAGTTTGTAAACAAACATTTTAGCTGAAGATGGCAAATGCAGAGCCTCCGCAACTTGTGCTTGTGGATAAAGAAAACAGCAGAAGTGCTGTTTGGAGGTACTTCGGGTTTGAAGTAAACAACGAAGGACAAGCTAAATATGCCCCAATGCTATTTGCAAGCGGTGTTACAGAGCAGTGCCAACGCGGAACTCCATAAAGAAATGAAAGAGGTTCGTGACAGCTGCTCTTTCAACGTCACTGTGACTGAAACATTAAACCATTAACTCTAGTTTAATACATGATACGTTGTCTACTGATGGCGCATAATATCAACAGCTGATTCGTTGTTAGTAACGTTACAGATATCAGCTAACGTTAGCTACTGCTAGCCATTAGCTCCCTTAGCTTAGCTGGCACCTTTATAATTACTGCATGGAAACGGAGTAACGTTAACGTTTAAGCGTTATGTCGAGGTCATACAATACTACAGTCGACATAATGTTAACGTTACCCCGTTTCCATGAAGTGTTTAAATAGCAGCAATCTTGTTGAAAATGTAACGTTACTAAATGCTCCGAGCATAGCCTCTCTCTCTCTCTCTCTCTCTCTCTCTCTCGTTATCTTTAAATAAAAATCGAAACTGTTACTAACTGTAATACAGTTCAGTTTGTCAGGTACATGCAACACAGATTACAGTGTTTACATCTGTCTGCTTGAGAAAATACCATGTTCTGCATCTGCAATAAAAATGATTGAAGTGCGATGAACAGTTATTTTTAAATGTGTGATCTAAAGATAAACAAAGGGTTTTAAAAGTGTTATATTTATCTTCTCTTATAGTACCAGAGAGAAGCTGAGGAGAATCAACCAGCAACAAAAGCTAAATTTGTTTAAAAAAAAATATATATATATATATTATTATTATTTGTTTTATTTTTTTGGTATCGAAATGGTATCGAAGTATCGATACTTTTCAAGGTATCGTATCGAAGTCGAAATTCCAGTATTGTGACAACAGTAATACACATCCACACAGAACTACCAACAAACACAATACACATCCACACAGAACTACCAACAAACACAATACACATCCACACAGAACTACCAACAAACACAATACACACAAAACTACCAACAAACACAATACACATCCACACAGAACTACCAACAAACACAATACACATCCACACAGAACTACCAACAAACACAATACACATCCACACAGAACTACCAACAAACACAATACACACACAACTACCAACAAACACAATACACATCCACACAGAACTACCAACAAACACAATACACACAAAACTACCAACAAACACAATACACATCCACACAGAACTACCAACAAACACAATACACATCCACACAGAACTACCAACAAACACAATACACACACAACTACCAACAAACACAATACACATTAGTGTTGTCACGATACTGGAATTTCGACTTCGATACGATACCTTGAAAAGTATCGATACTTCGATACCAAAAAAAAAAAAAAAAATATATATATATATATATATATATATATATATATATATATATATATATATAAAATGTATAAACAAATTTAGCTTTTGTTGCTAGTTGATTTTCCTCAGCTTCTCTCTGGTACTATAAGAGAAGATAAATATAACACTTTTAAAACCCTTTGTTTATCTTTAGATCACACATTTAAAAATAACTGTTCATCTCAATTCAATCATTTTTATTGCAGATGCAGAACATGGTATTTTCTCAAGCAGACAGATGTAAACACTGTAATCTGTGTTGCATGTACCTGACAAACTGAACTGTTTGTATTACAGTTAGTAACAGTTTCGATTTTTATTTAAAGATAACAAGAGAGAGAGAGAGAGAGAGAGAGAGAGAGAGAGAGAGAGAGAGAGAGAGAGAGAGAGAGAGAGAGAGAGAGAGGGGTAGAGAGAGAGAGAGAGAGAGAGAGAGAGAGAGAGAGAGATGCTATGCTCGGAGCATTTTAGTAACGTTACATTTTCAACAAGATTGCTGCTATTTAAACACTTCATGGAAACGGGGTAACGTTAACCTTATGTCGACTGTAGTATTGTATGACCTCGACATAACGTTTAAACGTTAACGTTACTCCGTTTCCATGCAGTAATTATAAAAGTGGCCAGCTAAGCTAAGGGAGCTAACGGCTATGAGTAGCTAACGTTAGCTGATAGCTGCCTGTAACGTTACTAACAACTTATCAGCTGTTGATATTATGCGCCATCAGTAGACAACGTATCATATATTAAACTAGAGTTAATGGTTTAATGCTTCAGTCACAGTGACGTTGAAAGAGCAGCTGTCACGAACCTCTCATTTCTTTATGGATATCCGCGTTGGCACTGATCTGTAACACCGCTTGCAAATAGCATTGGGGCATCTTCTTTAGCTTGTCCTTCGTTGTTTACTTTAAACCCGAAGTACCTCCAAACAGCACTTCTGCTGTTTTTTTTATCCACAAGCACAAGTTGCGGATGCTCTGCATTTGCCATCTTCAGCTCAAATGTTTGTCGGCTCTGTGAGGGGGAGGGCTGGAGGAGCCGGAGGGGCAAGCGTGCTCTGAACAGCGTGTCAACAACTTGCGGTAGAACACTCGCCAGCTGGTACCGATACTGCAGAAAGTATCGGCATTTCGGGAAATGAGTATCGAAACCATTTTAAATATTCAGTATCGATATGTATCGATACTTCGATATTTTTGACAACACTAATACACATCCACACATAACTACCAACTAACACAATACACACAAAACTACCAACAAACACAATACACATCCACACAGAACTACCAACAAACACAATACACACAAAACTACCAACAAACACAATACACATCCACACAGAACTACCAACTAACACAATACACACAAAACTACCAACAAACACAATACACATCCACACAGAACTACCAACAAACACAATACACACAAAACTACCAACAAACACAATACACATCCACACAGAACTACCAACAAACACAATACACACAAAACTACCAACAAACACAATACACATCCACACAGAACTACCAACAAACACAATACACACAAAACTACCAACAAACACAATACACATCCACACAGAACTACCAACTAACACAATACACACAAAACTACCAACTAACACAATACACACAAAACTACCAACAAACACAATACACACAACACTACCAACAAACACGATACATATCCACACAGAACTACCAACAAACACGATACATATCCACACAAAATTACCAACAAAAGAGCAACTAAGAGAAGCTAAATGAATTTCCAATGCATCAGAAAAAAGGTTTATGTACTCTGAAGATGTACAAAGACAATCAAAATCTTGATTAATGCTATTAATAAAACTAATATTACTACCTCAGTGCTATATTAAGGGTAAATATACAAAGACGGTGGTGGTGATGATGATGATGATGATGATGATGATGATGATACTATATTAACTCTACAACAAGTGATCTTGAACAGTAATAGTGTACGTCTACTTGGCAAAAAAATTTAAGTAAAATAAAATAAAGGCAGGTGCTATGAAAACAGCGTTAGGACAAAACAAGCATGCAGTTTCACCCGAATGAAAACCTGCATAGAGGCTGGATGCAACCACGCCATCAACCAGCTTCACAGACTTAACAATTAGCCTATTTCATCCTCCGTAAAACAGCTTCTGATAGATATGGCGTAGGCCAAGTAAAGGACGTGGTTGCATGTAGCTGGGCTGGTCTTTGTGAAGTGTTTAGTGGGGGCGGGGAGACTGTTGAAGCCCACAGACACTCAAAACACAAAACACTGTGCCGTCCACGGCCCGTGCAAAGCATGTTGCTGGTCGGTACGTCTGCCAGTCGCCACACATCCATCTACCTTGCAGTCGTCTGCCAGTGAATTCCCCCAAGCAGGCTCCTGTGCACTCTTACCCTCCCTTTTCTTAGGGGGGTCGTCCGTGTCCAACTGCTTTTTTTGAGGGGTGGGGGGATGGGGGAGGGGGGGGGGGGAGAGAATTACAATGAAGCACTCAGCAGCAGTGCACGCACACCTTGACAATGGGGGGATGGTCTCATTTAAGAAATGCTCCCATCAATGAACGGTCAAAAGCTTCTGCCGACTAATCGATCTGTTGATTTAATCAATCAATCAATCTATCTGTAATGGTGCCTCCTGCATGACGGGGTGAATGCAGTCATGCAGAACGACCCCTTTCAATCTGGTGCTTTTTAAAGACCAAAGCATATTAGTGAATAATATTATGATTCCAGAGATGTGCTGAGCATGTCCAGTGACCACTAATAACCCATTCAGCATTCAAATAAATACAGAAATACACCTACTAATGGGTTCAACAGAGTGTGTAAATGTACGGTATGTACAT
Organism: Notolepis coatsorum; assembly: GCF_963971535.1. Lineage (NCBI taxonomy): Eukaryota > Metazoa > Chordata > Actinopteri > Aulopiformes > Paralepididae > Notolepis > Notolepis coatsorum. The sequence goes on along the minus strand of NC_140178.1, from coordinate 79,540,114 downwards.
CAATGTGTTTAAATGTACATTATGTACAACAGACTGATTAAATGTATGGTATGTACAACAATGTGTTTAAATGTATGGTATGTATAACAGTGTGTTATACATACCATATGCATGTAAATGTACGGTATGTAGAACAGTCTGTGTAAATGTACGGAAAGTCAAGATTGTTAACATTAATTTTCCCACTTGGCCAAACTGCAACTTGAACAGCACATCATTGCATTCTAAGCAGTTGCCCAAACCACACAGAGGGACCCTACCAAAATGCTGTGTATGCCCTTTATAATATATGTCTAGTGCTCTCAAAATACATGCTACTCTATGAGAAATACCAGTTTTGTGATATGTTCTCGACAATAACAATCCCCTTGTTAGTGTCCCTCTGTATGAGGCAAACTGCAATGACTTGGCACACATAACTTACCCCAGCATCAAAAGCAATGGAACGGTGTTGAAAATATGATTCAAAAGATGGAACAGTGCGTAGATCATGGCTGGCATGAGGGCAGACACATCATCAACCTGTTCTTTTCAACGGGCAGTCGGGCACTGTCACAAAACAAGCCTTCCCAAAAATAGGCAATACACGCCAAGTGACTTGTTCAACTGTCAAAAGCCTGCCTGCACATCAAAGCCATCCAAAAGCCCCGCAACGATGACTATCCTGCAGCACGATTACATAACAGCCAATCGTTTTCCAACTGGGCCAATTCTCCCTCAGCGATTGGCCACTGGCCATACAGCAGCACTGCACTGTGCTCCAGAAGAAGCACCACTGATCTGTCCCAGTTGTCTTTAGTTTCTTTGGTATAAAAGCAGCAGCAGCAGCAGGACCCTCCAGGTCCTCAGAGAGATATGAACTCATCCTTGACTGACCGTCATCACATGGTGGCCATTTTGCTCTTATGCCATGTTCAGGTTGGGATTCCTTTCTACCCTCAGGTCATGACAAAAGAGCAAAATGGTCACCGCGTGAATAATGGTCGATGCTCACTCCTCCTACCACTGCTCGTCACAGGAACCAGCAACGCCTTGAGAGGTTAACAACCACATCGAGTTGTTCTTAACAACCTTCCTAGAGGTTGATTTTTTTGCTAGAGATATGTGCTAAATCTAAATCACCCTCTATATTAAATCATTTGAGTGCTGTCCTAATTACCATGTCATCACATCATCCAGGTAATAAGATTTTTTTCTTTGTGATTAAAAGTGAAAACAAGTTGTCAAATAAGAAACCTTTCTTCCTATTATGAATATTCATGAGCTCGACTTTAGTAATCTACTGCAATTGCTCATTGGGGTGGCGAGCTATGGCGAGCTGGACCTCTGGACTTGAACTGTGCTGCACTGTATCCATGTCCCCAACCACTGCACTTTTACTGTCTTATTGTTGTCTCACTGTTCTGTCCTGTTTTGCACTTATTTATTTATTATTATGTTATTCCTATTTGTGAAAAAAAAGTCATGCACTGTAATGTCGAATCACGTTCCATTTGTATATACAATCTGAATCTGAGTAGTGGCCTAGTTTGCATATCCCTGAGGGAAGGAAGGTTGTCTGAAAACAAGAGGCTCGTCCAGACTGGCTAATCCAGGCCCGGCCCTCATCAAAGACTCTCTAGTTCAGGTCCCTCTCCCTGGCAGCAGGCTGGAGGACAGACCGCTGGAGCACCTACCCCTGCTGCCCCTCCTCCCCCCCACCCACCTTGAGGCTGGCGTTGGAGCGCGGCTGCGCGGGGTCTGTGAACCTCCAGCTCTCCGCACTCGGCGTCTCCGCCCTGGCGTGGGGGTCGGGGGTCAGCAGGGAGCCGCCTCCGCCTGACGGGGGGAAAACCCCCAGGGACAGGGGCCGCTCTTTCCTGGAGGGACAGAGGAGGAGGACATCTCAGTGGAGAAGACGTGGAGACGGGACATTAAGAAGGGGCACTTCACCAAAAAACAACACTGATTTTGCACGTAATATCACACACATCTAAAAACTCTAAAACAGTTTTGCACATATTCATTTAGTTTGACAGTTATCGAGAGTAAATTAGTTTGAATATGACCACCAGTGATGTCATTGAGGACATTGAATCATTGTGTTGTGTTGTGTAAATCCTTGTGGTAGACAATACCGTGTCTTATAGGGACTGCTACCTTATCTGTTGAGCTGTAATTAACACAACACAAGGATTCAATGTCCCTGATGACATCACTGGTGGCCATATCCAAACTTATTTACTCTCAATAACATTTTGGATGTGTGTGAGATTATTTGCAAAATAAATCAGCATTGTTTTTTGGTGAAGTGCCCTTTAAGAATACAAAGAACATCTCAAATGAGAAGACATTGAGATGGGACATTAAGAAGGACATATCAAATGAGAAGACATTGAGATGGGACATTAAGAAGGACATATCAAATAAGAAGACATTGAGATGGGACATTAAGAAGGACATCTCAATTGAGAAGACATCGATATTGTTGGATTTTCGGGTTCTCAGCCAGTAATCTCTGTGTTTCCAGTTATGTCTGCGTTGTGTTTATCTCGTACTCATCGTACTGACTGATACCCTCTCTCTACCCCGTTACTGCATCCGACTTAGAAAAAAATAAAAATAAAAATAAAAAAATAATATATATATATATATATATAATTTTTTTTTAAACTACTGTATATGTGCACGAGCGCCCATATATGTCACCACCACGTTAACCTGAGACGTGAAATTAAGTACCAACATGGACAAAGTCTCAACCCGTTCATAACAGAGGATCGCCAGCTGCCCCCTTCTTGTTATGTGGATCCAGACAAACACTCGAGTCTAGTGCATTGGATCGCTTTCGAGACGCAAGACTCAATATGCTTTCTGCGTTTATTGCGTCGTACAAACGGAAATCGGATCTAGCAGATGGAAATCAAATAATTGGAATATTTTTTCTCCAGACTCATCGGCCACAGGTAAGAGGAATCTAACGTTAATTCCAGCGCGATTGTCCATTTATTTCATTGCAATCCATCTGATCAAAGTATGATGTCGTACTAAAGAAAGCCGTTACTGACAATCAAGGAATCATAAACGACCCACCCCCCCCTTTCCTTCACGCATGATGGAGCACAATGTATACTGATCATATGCATTTAAATTTTTTAATATAGCGTGTATAGGAACGAAACGCCAATCGATTATGTATAATATGCGTCGGGGCCTATAACTCGCGTTCTAGGAATTACTGCAGAACACTCAGAAAACATACTTAAGTTATATTCACGACGGTATTAACACGACAATGTATGAATGGAAAAATATAACGTTCCCACATCCGGAACGATAGATACCCGATGTTGAATGGGCCATAGTAATGTCGATATAGCTATAATATTTAAAAAGTTATAGCCCTGCAAAGAAGGTGAGCGACTCCATAGGCTTACAGCACTGGCAGAGAGAGGTATAAGATGGTCAAACTGCGTGGCAGACATTGTGTTAACTGTTACTATAGCAACAGTGTTGACACCTGACCCAAATCTTCCCCTACCAGCGGCCGGCTATCTCTGTTGATGTTAACACCTCTGCCAATGTCCTTGGCTCTATCACTCACACACCCTGCTCTGTGGCTCTATCACTGTCTAACGTGGAAACACACACTGGCTGTCTCCTCTTTTAGGATCTATAGATCCGTCAGAGTAGATGTCTGTCTCTACAGATATTTACATTATATACACATTGAAAAACAAGTGCTATTCTTTCAATATGGAAATTAAGAAGGACATATCAAATGAGAAGACATTGAGATGAGACATTAAGAAGGACATCAAATGAGAAGACATTGAGATGGGACATTAAGAAGGACATCTCAATTGAGAAGACATTGAGATGGACATTAAGGACATGTCAATGGTTATTTTTAAAATCATTATTATAAGGTCTGTTTGATTACACTGATGAAGGTCCAGAAGGGACTCAGATGTTAGTTATTAAGTCAATACATTGCTGTGCTGCTGAGCAAGAGCAGGGATCAGGGATCATCTGTTTCCAAGACTGACGAGACATCACTTTTGTACATCAGGGCTTCCCATCCTTGTCACAATAGTAGAGGTTGTAAACATCAGATCTGGTTACAGTGGGGGAGTGAAATGTGTGACGTTGTGTGAGCCATTCCTTTATAAAGTCCTACCCAGCATTATCCATTATTGATCAGCAACAAAAAACTCAAAACCCAAGCTGCTACAGAAACGGAAGTAACAGATGTTCCTACGTCAATACCATGATCTGACAGGATAGACAGGGTTTCACAAGGTTTCTAAACACATCGACATACAGTATATCAGTATAAATCAGGAGTGGGACCGCCCTCGAAAATAAGATGACCCATGGCTCATTCTAAACAAATACATTTAGCCTATAAATGATGCACAGCTTTCACTGTAGCTCATGTAGTCATTTGGCTTTTATCCAAAGTCAGCAGGAGGAGTACATCTCTGGCAGATAAGGGTCAGTGGCATTGTTCCTCAAATAGTATCGAGCTTGAGTGTTACACTCTGAGTGAATAGTAATATACATATTAGCAAGATAGGTAGTAGTATATGAATAGTAGCATAGTAGTAGGGTACATAATAGTAAGAGGTTCCTTTTTTGGGGGGGGGGGGGGCAGCTTGCTTTTTGACTCCGCAAACAGTGTTTTTTCCATCTAGTTGACCCACCTGAGTCTTCCCAGCGTCCCAGACTCCGAGGTCTCGTTCATCTGCTGCAGTTTGATCCTCTCCACGTGCTCCATGTAGTTATGGATCATCTAAACCATATAAAACAAGACAACCTGGGAAATTAGCAATTGATGTTCAAAATAATACAAAATCGACGTCCACAGCTCTGTGTTTTTTTGTCCTGCCCCCACCTCCACCCATCCCTCTCCTCCCTGGGTTCTTACACATTCCCCCCATTTTGAAATGGAATACTTTCTCCAGATTTAGATTATACGCCCCACAAACACATAGAGACAGCGTACATGTGCTGAGCTATGATAACTTTCGCGCACCTACCCCCTACCAGTGAATGCCTCTCACCTGGGAAAGGTGTTAGGTGGGGGAGTGGTTAGGTGGCAAAGGCCAGTGGGTATTTGTAGTTCTGCATGCATCTTAAGAGAACAGCCTTGTAGCTCTGTAGTGTTATCATCTTTTTAATAAGACATAGATTGAGAATTATCTGCACGATTTGTACAAGTGATGGCTTATTTTGAAGGTAAGAACCTGTACTTTCATATAATGATATAATGGCTCCAGATGCATTTTATTTTGTGCAGGAGGGGGCAAAATGGCTCTTTTGATAGTAAAGGTTGCAGACCCCTGCTTTAAGGGGTCAACGGATGCTATTATTGAGGGTGTTGTATCTCATTCCGGTTTAGTGACTTGACTTGGTTTGTGCTCAACACAATGTGTTTTTCACATGTGGGCAACGTGGGAAGATTGAAATGGATCCCCAAATGATTATCTGTAAGCATCAATGAAGCCAAAACCCTCTCCGGTCTACTGAGAAATAGACGTGTTGAATGAAACAACATATTAGATTAGTCTATTCTACGACAGTGGTTCTCACTTCCAGGGGGTCGCTATAGCAAAATTAAGAATCGTTTAATTTCACTATGTTTTCCATCCATAAGGAACACAAAAAGAGAATGTATGACTTAAGAAGGTGGGTAAGTCCCGGGGAAATGATCCAATTCCAGTATTTTCTTGTACCGTTCCAGAGGCCCCGTCTGCCCCACTTACCTCCGTGTGTCTCTGGTGGAGGGAGGTGAACTCCTTCTTGAGCTCCGACTCTCGCTCCTCAAGCCTGCCGACTGGGAGAAGGAGACATTGATCAGGGCATTGTTCAGTCACAGTTCTTACACCTTTATTATGTAAACACACTAGGGCTGACCTTCGAAGCTTTTTTTGGCAATCGAAGCTTCGGGGCCGAGCTTCGATTTTAATTCGAAGCTTCAAAAAAAAAAAAAAAAAAATATTAATTTTTTTTTTATTTTTTATTTTTTTTAATCTTATGTTGTGGGACTTGTACAGCACTTTCGTAAACGTTGTTGTTTTTAAATGTGCTCTATAAATAAAGTGGGTTGGATTAATTAATTAAGTAGCCCCTTTCGTGACTGACGCATCCAACAAGGTTTCACTCGGCTGTGTGATTTAATTCAAGGTGGATCGCTGTTGTCGTTTGAACAACTTCAGATTTCATGGGAACTACCAATCCCCCAAATCAAGAATGTTTAAGATGAATGAAGTAAGATTTTGATTATTTGAAATATGGCCTGTGTAGACTAAACTATGCACAGAATTATGTCAGTCTACAAGGTCCGGATTCTACATGGTCCGGCAATGTAGACCTTGTAGACTCCACTACAGACCAATTATCAGTGAATGTTCATGCATTTTTAAGAAGGGCAACTTCCACAAAAAAAAAAAAAAAACTCACCAAAACATCTCAGTAGCACCTTATCTAAATGTTATATTTCATATATGGAGATTCATATTTATTTATGTATTGCATGCATTTCTACATTTTATTTCCTATTTTGTTTATTCATCCCAGTATCTTTCTTTCTTATGTGTGGAATTCTACAAGGTGTGCGCACACACACACACACACACACACACACACACACACACACACACACTTACATTTAGTCATTTAGCTGACGCTTTTATCCAAAGCGACTTACAAGTTCTGTACGACAAGACAGCAAGAAGGGTACAGCTGAGTAACAATGTTCATCAAAGTGTTGCGTGTTACAGTGTAGGTTAGTTTATTAGGACAAGTGCATGACAGTAAGGTTAGTCACGGTTAGATATTTTTTTTTTTTTTTATTATCATTTCAGATAATGGTTGAAGAAGTGAGTCTTTAGTCGACGGCGAAAGATTGGACGGGATTCGGCTGTCCTAACTGGGATGGGTAGTTCACACACACACACACACACACACAAATCGAAGTAATTTTTTTTTTTTTTTTTTTTTTTTTTTTTTTTTAATGTTCGAAGCTTGTGCCATCGAATCGAACGTTCGAAGCTTCGAAGCATTTAAGACAGCCCTAAAACACACTCAAGAGCTGCTGTTTTTCTTCTTTTTTATCATGTAAACAGACACTCAAGGGCGGCAACATTTTGTGTTCCATGTTTTCTTTTATTTGTTGTTTTTTTGTACTCACATTTTTGTCTCCATTTAATTTCTCTCTTTCTATTCTTAGCTCTCGTCTATTACATAACCAAGTGGTGCCGCTGACAACGACCCAATTTCCTGTCACACGGATTAAACACTTTCTCATTATTTGATCTTGGCGAGGAGTGATGAAATGGAGAAAACATTATCTCTACAGTTGGGAGTCGGTTCTGAGACGTGTCATTATGTTTGCACATGGGATTTAGATCATGCAATCACATGTACAGCATGGCTACATACACTCATATGTAGTAACGGTGTTGTTGTGCTGTAGTCTGTGTGTGTGTGTCTGTGTGTGTGTGTGTGTGTTACCAGTGTAACTTATGTATATGCATTATGCACAATGCTACCAGCTGGGAACTAGGAGCGCGCAGTCGGGGTAATCTCTCTCAAATGGTTTTGAAAAGTGGAGCCGATTTAGGAGGTGACAAAAACCCTAATCCCCCGTTAGCCTGCCAGCTTCAGCCTAAAGTCAGGGGGAGGACCGAGACAACAGGCTAAGCTACTAAAGCATGGGATGCTATCAATTACAGCAGCTAAAGCCCCGGCGTCGTGCTCGGTCGTGATGTGCCCGTGTGCGTGTGCATGTGTGTGTGTGCGTGTGTGTGTGTGTAAGTGTGCACCGCCAAGGGATTCAGTCCATTAACATGACTCAGCAAAGTCAGGGGACAGACTAAGGAAGAGAAGGGAGAACGGCTTTAAAAAGAGCAAACAGCTGAATTCTGAATGGGATCTTATCAGCAAACTTAAAAAAGGGGCACTTCACCAAAAAACAATGCCGATTTATTTTGCACATAATGTCACACACATCCAAAAACAGTGTTGCACGCATTCAATTAGTTTGACAGTTATTGAGAGTGGCCACCAGTGATCGGGGGGCATTGAATCCTTCTGTAGTGTTTTTTTTTTAAACTTTGACCAGTCACCTGGTTCTTTTAGCGTTTATCGCTTTTTCTTCGCATTCATACTTGGTCAAGTTCGACCGACAGAAGCAGGCTGAAAGGGTTCAGATGGGGGGGTAGACACTCTGGGAAAGGCACGGCTGCCGTCCGGGATTCGAACGCGCTCAGCCCCAGATCCGCGCGAGCGCGGTTGTCCACGGCGCTGAAATAGCACTCGCGGTATGTGGTGAGCTACTGGAGCTCCCCCCTTCTGTAGTGTTAATTACAGCTCAATTAAATTATATGGTAGCAGTCCTTATAAGACAAGGTATTGCCATTTGTTTCCTTATTTCATGATGCTGTAATTAACGCAACACAAGGATTCAATGTCCCCAATGACATCACTGGTGGCCATATTCAAACTAATTTACTCTCAATAACTGTCAAACACACAGACGGCGGAGGCAACCATTTATTATGATGTCATCCATCGGACAGGAAGGCTATGGAGGTCGAGGCCGTGGGTCTGTGATGGATCTTCAGCATCTGACTGTCGTAGGTGGAGTGGGTTTGCCTGCCGCAGTAGGAGTCAGACTGGACGTTACACCACACAGTTTTGTCCAAGTATCACCATCTCTAAGGCATCCCTAGAAACAAGGGTTTTCAAGTACTGCTGTGTAAGAGTGTCGCTTACTGTAGATTAAAGATTAGAAATAAGAAAAAGCTCCAGAATAGATGTGACAAAACTGAGCCAGAGCCTGTATTTATCATCTTAAAAAGGGACACTTCACCTGAAACACATTGGGAGAAGAGCCTTTGGGATATGTGTGAGATTGTGTGCAAAATGGATAGGCATTGTTTTTCGGTGGAAGTGCCCACTTTATTAAGTTAGTAATGCTGATCCGAGACCAGATTGACTCCTAACGGTGAAGCTACATGGAGTTCAATCAATGGAAGCAGCTACACCAGTCATGTAGCAGCGGCCAAATCCATTTTCTCAATCTCATTTTCTTTCCCGTCTCTACGCGCGACAACCTCTTTAACACTACATAGAAATGTGTTGAAAAACAGTATATTGAATGTCATGCATATGAATGTGAACAATATTTTGGAAGATCCATCTCTTGATGCTTTTCATTTCGGTTAAAATTGTCCTCCGTGTCTCAGAAAGTATTCAGATTGTTTATCTCTTCTTCCTGGAGGCGGGCCTTGATCGCTATGAGCGAGAGTATTCTATAGGTTGTGTCTCGAGAGCCACCAACTTTGACAGATTCCCTCAGAGATATTAACGTGACATATTATTTGGATTCCCTTACAAGAAACGTCATAAATGGAAGTCATTATCATTGAAAATGTCATTACATTTAAATGAATTGACACCATTTGATAATACAACAGTGTGGTGATATAAGTTAATTCTGGAAAAAAAGGACAGTGTATTACTATTTTCCTAAAACTTGAGACACTTCATGAGATACAGACATTTCCCCTGCTCATTACTATGCATAAATGTGTACTGTATGAACTCGAGAGCCCTTCTGGTGCCGACAGACGCATAGAAACCTCCTGGCAGGGTGCCCTTTGCCAGCGCACTTCACCTCCACTGCTACAACTCTGTCCTAGATGGAAACACTGAGGCCTGTGGGGATGAGATACATGCAGCATCTGAACCAAAGAAAGAATTCTGCTACTAAGAATGAGAGGGAGGACTCAGTGACCTGCCCCATTGGGGTCTGGGTCTCATGAACAACAGATGAGAATGAGTCTGCTTCACTCACACATCCAGTAAAATGGTAGCAGTAGCTGTGTTATGAGACAGTCTACAAACAGCACCTGAGACCCGACAGTACTGTGTTATGAGACAGTCTACAAACAGCACCAGAGACCCGACAGTACTGTGTTATGAGACAGTCTACATACAGCACCAGAGACCCGACAGTACTGTGTTATGAGACAGTCTACAAACAGCACCATAGACCCTACAGTACTGTGTTATGAGACAGTCTACATACAGCACCAGAGACCCTACAGTAGCAGTGTTATGAGACAGTCTACATAGAGCCTACAGTAGCAGTGTTATGAGACAGTCTACATAGAGCCTACAGTAGCTGTGTTATGAGACAGTCTACATAGAGCCTACAGTAGCAGTGTTATGAGACAGTCTACATAGACCCTACAGTAGCTGTGTTATGAGACAGTCTACATAGAGCCTACAGTAGCAGTGTTATGAGACAGTCTACATAGAGCCTACAGTAGCTGTGTTATGAGACAGTCTACATAGACCCTACAGTAGCTGTGTTATGAGACAGTCTACATAGACCCTACAGTAGCAGTGTTATGAGACAGTCTACATAGAGCCTACAAGTAGCAGTGTTATGAGACAGTCTACATAGAGCCTACAGTAGCTGTGTTATGAGACAGTCTACATAGACCCTACAGTAGCTGTGTTATGAGACAGTCTACATAGAGCCTACAGTAGCTGTGTAATGAGACAGTCTACATACAGCACCACAGCACCAGAGACCTCTGTGTTATGAGACAGTCTACATACAGCACCAGAGACCTCTGTGTTATGAGACAGTCTACATACAGCACCAGAGACCTCTGTGTTATGAGACAGTCTACATACAGCACCAGAGACCTCTGTGTTATGAGACAGTCTACATACAGCACCAGAGACCTCTGTGTTATGAGACAGTCTACATACAGCACCAGAGACCTCTGTGTTATGAGACAGTCTACATACAGCACCAGAGACCTCTGTGTTATGAGACAGTCTACATACAGCACCAGAGACCTCTGTGTTATGAGACAGTCTACATACAGCACCACAGCACCAGAGACCTCTGTGTTATGAGACAGTCTACATACAGCACCAGAGACCTCGGTGTTATGAGACAGTCTACATACAGCACCAGAGACCCTACAGCAGCAGTGGACTCTGCCTGTCGAACAGCTAGCCTGGGCACGTGCAGCAGCATAATGACCAATGAATCATTTACCATTGACTGGGATGGCAGTGGGGCCACGTGGCAATACGGACGGGACACACAGCATGTATGCCATGATGATCTGCATTCTCCAAAAAGGGGGAGGAAATGATGACCTCCCTCCGTCCGTCTAAAGGCGTCTGACTCATGCGGATGGAAGTGACTGCTCACAGAGTGTATGCTGTAGTATCTAAATAAACATTATCCCTGGATGAGGGGGAACTGTAAGCTAGCAGAAAGTATGTTACGGCCAAATGTTAGGCATGGCAAAAACAAAAGAGTCAGAGGATGGCATTTTCCATCCCCCCTAATAGCCAGTGTTGAATGAATGCTTCACTTTAACCAGCACTATTACTCTGCCAATAGAGACCACAACGGCCACTCTGTGGATCCAATAGTCCCCGCAAGACACTGCGTGAGCCAATCAAGTCGTTCCGTTTCCCAAATCCGCCGATAAGACGTGTGGTAATGTGCTGCTGCGTTAAGAGGACGGGAGTAACAGAAATCCTATGATCCCATTACTGTTAGCCCCACAGTGTGAAGCATAAGAGAGAGAGACAGAGACAGAGACAGAGACAGAGACAGAGACAGAGACAGAGAGAGAGAGAGAGAGAGAGAGAGAGAGAGAGAGAGAGAGAGAGTAAGCACAAGGGAGATGGGAGGTATGAGTATGAAAACAGAGGGGGAGAAGAGAGAGAGAGAGAGAGAGAGAGAGAGAGAGAGAGAGAGAGAGAGAGAGAGAGAGAGAGAGAGAGAGAGAGAGAGAGAGAGAGAGGAGAGACAGTAGCTGGGCTAATCAATCATGAACCAGAAATGGGGCCCAGTGGAAAAGGTCTACTTGTGGAGAGAGACCCACTGATGCTATAAATAGACTGACGTGACGACAGAGAAACTGGCATGTTGCTTCTTCTTCTTTAATGTCTCTGAGTGGGTGTGTTTATGAGGATGAGTGACAGGTCTGTCTCTGAGTGGGTGTGTTTGTGTTTATGAGGATGAGTGACAGGTCTGGGAAGAGGAAAGAAACCAAAGTAGATCAGTAGATCAGTGGTTCTCAAACTTCGGGTCGCGACCCAAATTGGGGTCGCGGGTAGGTGACAGTGGGGTGCGCATTGGAAAGTTAAAAAAGTTTTTATAAATGTGTATTAATAACATAGTGCTGTAATTACATTTTCTAATAAATATGCATGATCAAGTTCAACAACGTGTGCTTTTATTTTGATATTCCTTAATTCCACGTTGAAATTACGCGATACATTCAAGTGTGGGGTCCCCAAAAAGAATTCTAAATAAAATGGGGTCACGGACCACGGTATGAAAAAGTTTGAGAACCCCTGTTGTAGATGAAAGAGTGTGATAGCTATAGTGTCTGTGGTTTGTCTCACTGTCCCTGTCCGCTGTCCATAAGGTCCTGTTGTCATTGTACTGTGTCCGGCATGCAGTTTGTCTCTGCACCATCAAGACACATTTGAGTACATTCAGCGTGTTTGGCGAATTAAGTGTGTGTGTGCGTGCGCGATTACTTTGGTCTGCGTAGTTCTTGATCTTGAGCTCCAGCTGACGGGATTGGGACTCCTTTCTGTCCACATGATTCTGCAGGTCCTTTTTCTCCTGCTCCTGTGTGTCCTCAAACTCAATGAACTTCTACACACGCACACACACACACACACACACACACGCACACACACACACACACACACATCAATGTCCCTCTCTGCATCTTATCCAAATAGCATAGTTACGCACATGAATCATCATCAACAGGTGATTCAAGCTGCACAATAAATTATATAGTTGTCAGACGATTTCAAACCATAGCTTCAAACGCATCAAATCCTTCACTATGATTGTCATCATCACTGTCCCAGCATTCTGGCTCAGAGTCCTTCTCATTTATATTATCATTCGGGATTATCCTCAAGGTCTGGGCGATATGGCCAAAAATGATATCGCGATAACGATATCGATAACAATATCATATCACGCGATATCGATATTGTTATAAGTGTTATTTTTATTTTTTTAAACAACAGATGTATGTTTATTTTGCAGCAATTCTTTGTCGTTGCCGCCATCTTTAGTGTTACATCCCCTCACACTCCAGTTCTCAGGCTGCAGCTGGTTTGAAAGCGACAGTAAACCGGCTTCTCTGCTGGCTGTGGCTCCAGGGGAGAACAGTTCTGGCTCTGCTAGTTTCTTTTCTATCTTTTGGCGCTTTTTTGGTGGACAAAATGACTGGAGACTAGCTCTGCTAGCACACATAGCCTACTGTGTACAGACGGTTTCAAACTGTATTTTACATTAGAAAGCAAACAAAATAAATGGACAAGAGAAAAATAAATCTTAATTTGGTCAGTATTGTCATTTGGACAAGCAAAGCCATTACTTTAAGGTGCAGGCAAGAAAGACAAGTCTGTCCACTGTCTCTGGGATTATTCAAATATATCGCGATAATTATCGTTATCGTTATATTGCCCAGCCCCAACAAGTTCCAATACTTGTTGAACATTATACCTCTTTGTCTTTTTGCCATTTTATTATAAAACCAGGGACAAGCTCCTCTCTCTATCTTCGTTACACACAAGAAGCGTGTCTGTCAGACAGCCCGATCTGCGGAGAGCACTGGAATATAGAGAAACAGTAGGCATTTTCCATTGGTTCTCCCAGCCCACGTGACCATTTCTAGCATTTCCATTGGCTATAGGCTAAAATCCTTATATATATATTTGTATTCATTATATTTTGTAATTCTCAATGTCATTGTAAATGAGAGCTTGCTCTCAATGATCCTTCATGATTAAATAAAGATTGAATTAATTAATTTCCTAATTCATTTCCGTGTCTTCAGAACTTAAAATCATCTTTTAAATCACCAAGCAACATCAAAGGACGTAGTTTTCGCCCCAAACCCATTAAACCTCAAGTGTCGCTGTTGGTCCATTGTTGCTCACAGGAGGCAACGCTCCACTCTCAAAACCCTCAATGCAAAACACCTGCAGTTTACAAAGCGGCTTACAAAGCAGTCACATGGGATTAGAATCACCTTAGCCTCTGTGAGCAATGATGATGAAATATGCAGCATGACAGCAGGAATACAGGCTGCTTTCCTGACACAACATACATTCTGAATTGAATGTGGGAAAACATTTAACCAGCTATGTGCAAAGACATCATCTACGTAAATCATACAGACTGAACATAAATGTAAATACTTTGATAATTGCGTTAGGCCTGGCTGTGCTTGTGCTGTGCTGAGACGGAACAGAGAAAAGATAATGTCCAATCTAATTCTCAAGTAAACATTTGATAACAGGGGAAAGATTTGAATTGCAAAACAAAAGAAAAAAAAAGAAAAACAGCCCGACACACACACACACACACACAAACACACACACACACACACACACAGGGGCTCTTCATTCAGTTCAGGGTACAACTCTGGCAGCTAAGTAACAATGTTCATCACACACAGTGTTGAACTTGGGTGCTACAATCTTGAGTGCATAGTAGGTAATAATATAGGCAAGGTAGTTACTTAGTAGCAAAGTGCAAGCTAGGCTACACGTAAATATTGCACCAATATAATTTGCAGCCTAGTTAATCATGAGGACACTTAAGTATGCCTCTTAATGTCACAATGGACACTTTGCATCTATGACAATCTGATGGACGCTTCGCGTCTATGACAATCTGATGGACGCTTCACATCTATGACAATCTGATGGACGCTTCACATCTATGACAATCTGATGGACGCTTCACATCTATGACAATCTGATGGATGCTTCGCATCTATGACAATCTGATGGACGCTTCACATCTATGACAATCTGATGGACGCTTCATATCTATGACAATCTGATGGACGCTTCGCATCTATGACAATCTGTGTCCTTGCTTTGATACAGCCCCTTATCTACAAAGTAAAATATTGCATCAAACACTAGACTGAATTTAAGTTGTATTGTCATTCAGCTGAATTAGAAAACTAAAATAGTGCCGTCGCTATGCTTTTTTTTTACTACACAGCATCAAACTAAAATATGACCATTATGTTGGGCCCCCCAGGATCTGTCTTTTGTTGACCCGGAAATCCCGGTTCCTCCCTGGTTTCCTCCTGGAATGTGGCAGGAGAGCATCCAGAGCAGAACGCTGAGCCTTCACATCCTGTCTGGCTGAAAAAAGCCTCCTTGTCCTCCCAGCGCGTGGCCCAGTGTGTTTGTATGCGTGCGTGTGCGTGTACTGGACTGAACTACTACAGACCCATTGCACTGAAGTCCATAGTCCTTCCTATGTGTCTGGTTCTGGCTTACTATCATGGACCCTGTTGCATCCTGTAACAACTGGACGAGCTCTACTACTTAGTGCACTGCACGATTGCACTATTTTACTCTGTTTATTCTATCTTAATCTTTCTATTATTGTCTATTTTTAAAACTGAATCAAACCATAAACAAGGTGGCCTGTTGGGATGTTAGATCCTAATGTGAAAAACTGATTTTATATGCACTTTATGTGCTCATTTTATGCCTGTCTTTTTTATGTTGTGAAGCACTTTGAGCTGCAGTTTCTGTATGAAAGTTGCTATACAAATAAAGTTGTATTATTATTATTATTACTGCTATGCCCAGATTCTGTTTGTGGAGTTCCGCTCAGCTTTTCAACACTGTCGTACCCGAGTTCCTCCACAACAAAACTAGCCCAACTCAATATCCCCCGCTACCATGCACAATTGGATCTCTGACATCCTAACGGACAGGAAGCAAACTAGGCCAATACCACTCCAGCCCTCTATAGACACTAATATAGGTGGCCCCCAGGGCTGTGTGCCATCTCGCCTTCTGTACTCACTATACACAAACCACTGTACTGTCAGCAAGCCCTCCGTCAAGTTTCTTAAAGTTTGCAGACAACACCACAGTAGTAGGCCTCATCAGTGACAATGATGAGTCCATCTATAGGAGGGGGGGGGGGCCCAGCTGGCATCTTGGTGCTCTGCCCACCCCCTGGAGCTCAATGCTAAAAAGACAGTGGAGATGCAAATGGGTGGAATGAATGGCTCAGCTGTGGAACCGGTCGACTCATTCGAGTTCCTATATGACTCACTATACCAGACTCCCTGAAATGAGACGGCAGCAGACGTACTTCTTGAGACTTCACCAGCTGGTCATCACCCCTCCCATCCCGGTTGATGTCTACAGAGTGCATCACCTCCTCCATCCTCCTGCTCTAAAACCAGGCTGCAGCGAGTGGTCCGGTCAGCTGAGAAGATCACTGGCTGCCATCTATACCATCTATCGAGGAACTTTACATCCTGAGATGTTCCCAGTTGCATAAACTACCAGTTTGGTTTGTCTCCTTGCCTAAGTGTTTTAGACTAAAGGCTTTCGCAGTAGTTACTGTCATAAATCATAATATAACCCGCCCCACGTGCACTTCAGTTACCATAGTTACACCTCACTCGCATCATTATTCTTTAACGTTACTTTGCTAAACAACAATACAAAGTGGAAAGGAAAGCCTCTCTCTCTCTCTCTCTCTCTCTCTCTCTGATAACCATTTAATTTCATTATCTGAAATATTATAAAATCATTAAGTCTGTTATAAGCCATTATCCCTTTGTGTGTGATTATTATTGTCTCACAGTAGTGTGTGTATATATACATTGTGTGTGTGTGTGTTTTTAGCTAAAGTGGATAGAAAACACAGTACTGTGCAAAAGTCTTAGGCACCCAAGATATTTTATATAAATAGTCTTACAGTAGATTATTTTATTTTTAATAATAATATAAGCTGCATATAAGGAATACAACCAAATCCTCTGTCATACCATAAAATTGTATCATTATTTTGCATCGTGTTGAATCGCATCGCATCGCCCGGTGCTTCAAATGTATCGTTAATGTATCGGATCATTGGCAACGTATCGAGATGCGCATCGCATCGGCCTCAGTGATGGAGATGCACATCCCAGTGGGCACAGTGATTTCATCACCTCAAAAGCCCTGTTGCTTTTTGAAAAACTGTGCTTTTGAGGTGATGAAATCACTGCACCCAGGCAGCAGTGGTTCGGCAAAAAAATATTTCGAGTGTATATCTGCTTAGAAAACGAAAATGTCAAAAGAAATAATATTTCTCCACGTGGTAAATATACAGAGGTCACAACATGTTTACAGGAACGTTTTAGAGTTGTATTTGGAGTGTATTTCGTGACTGTTGGGAACTAGGCTACACTGGCATATGACCTCATATGACTACATTCGGTGACACATGGCTAATTCCAAATGGCGGATATTGGCTAAATTATAAACACATTCCATAAACTAAAATCTCCCTAATCTTTACCCTATTGGTAATAGGGGTGTGTGCAAGTAATCAATTGATCGATTACTCACGGCTATGAGAAAACTCTATCTTAAATTTGTGTTTTAGACTTCGCTCTTTTATTTTTAAACCCCCCGACCGGAAGTATTATTGTTGACAACTTGTGTCGTCCAGTTCTGTGCTTTGAGCTAACGCTAGTAGTTAAGCTAGCTAATATTTGTCTTCCTTTGACTTGTTGAAAATGTCTAGAATACAAATGTTGAGGTTCCGTGTGGACGAAACTTGCATACGATCAAATACTTTGGCGGATTAAGGATACACCCAAACTCGTCTCCATGTGGACATGGAGAAGTGGGGTCGGGACACACACACTGTCGAGTCTTGACTTTAGGCACATAGCGGACATTTACGCATATAACGTAGAACATTTGCGCATATTTCTGCGGTCAAAAATTGTTAATAAAAGTTAAGACGTATGTAGTACCTACTTAGTTACTGGTCACAGGAGTCTTCAATAACATTTGGATGGTAATCCATTTTGTGAATAAATTTGTTGAAACAACATATTTGTTGGTAGACGACTCCTTATAAACCCTGCTATCTAACGTTAGCAAGCCAAGCGTGCATAGCTCGACCCGTGTAACGTTAAGTAACTTGTGTTCCTCCACGAGTAATCAATCACTACTCGAGTACATCATGCGATCAATCTGGATATTTTTTTTAAATGCCCATCCCTAATTGGTAAACAAACTATACACCATGACTGCTGTTTTGACAGGTTTATGGTCTTTACTCTTGGATACATTTGAAAAGAAAATGCAACATTATGTCATACAGTCTAGAGAGATTGATTTATGACGTGATGTCATTTTGGGACCGGTACCGGACCCGTCGGGCTTAAGAGGTTAATATAACTATGGTTATAATTCATAACCTTCGTTATATCTCATACTGGCTTCAGCGCCTTGCTTCGCCCATTAGAAAAAAGGGGTGAAGCCCTAATCAATGTACCCTCTGTTGCCTTTAAAACGTAGAGGGATAAACAACTCACTTCCCTAGGTAGGGATCAGAGAATCTCCATGCGTAAAAGCGTACCTAAACTGACAAGTCTGAAGAAATGGCTGAGACTGAAATAGAACCTTGCCCTAGTCTAAAGGAATAGACAATGGGTAGGGAATAAGGAAAGAAGGGCAAAAATAGGAGCCTGGGTAACCTCAGAGCTAGCCGGAGTTAAGTAGATGAGGATGGGCTCCTAGTTGAGGACTCTGGCGATGAGTGTGTGTGCGTGTGTGTGTGTGTAGTTGTGTGTGTGTGTGTAGTAGTTGTGTGTGTGTGTGTGGCTGTCTCAGTGTTTCAGTGTCACTGGCTGGACAAGGAGGACTAAAGTGCCATCACATGCTGGGTCCAAGGCCTGCTGTGATGCCCTGAGCTGAAGACCTTGGTGTGACAGACGGTTTGAGTCGTATCCTATTCCCCTTCATCGAGATGCTCAAGGCCTGGGAATGAATGAATGAATGAATGATCATTGCATTTATACATCGCTTTTCTAGATGCACTCTCAAAGCGCTTTTTACAATGTAGGGTGGAAATTGCCTCCTTCACCACCACTGTAGCACTCAACCTTGGGCTATGCAGGCTCAGTGGCTGCCATACACTGGCAGCAGGCACACATCACACTGCATAATGGCTGAAAGGTTCAGGAGACAGGGATTGATATCAGCCAATTAAGGATGGGGGGGCCGATGATTAGGTGGCCTTAATGTCAGAGACCCGATTGGGAATTTGGCCAGGAACTTCGGGGAACCACCTACTCTTTGCGATAGGGACACTGAAACACACACCTCTGCATTTAGCCCGTGGGGCTGTTTAAGAGGAGAAAGACGCAGCATTACAGTTGTAACGTTAGCGCTGTTGTAACATTAGTGCTGTTGTAACGTTAGTGCTGTTGTAACGTTAGCGCTGTTGTAACGTTAGCGCTGTTGTAGCGTTAACGCCGTTGTAGCGTTAGCGATGTTGTAACGCCAACGCTGTTGTAACGTTAACGCTGTTGTAACTTTAACGCTAAGGGAGGGTGTGCTGCATTTACAGCACAAAACAAAACGAGAACAACATCATGCGGCACAATAATCTTTTTTTGTATTATCTCGTTTTCATGATAATCCTAGCTGCTTTGTGTATGTGTGCAATAGAGACCATTAATCTCTACACACATTCCATGCACATGCACATTGCACACAGATGGCAACATCCCAACTGAGACCGCTCTGTGTCCATGTCCTGATATTCACCAACGGTCTCCATTTGCTGTGTGTATGCATTTCAGTTAGCGTATGTCTCTTATGTGAACACGATACTGAGATTTGGGTGACGACGTGACGTACTACGATACCAGCCAGTTGTAAGACGAAAGCAAAGGCAACCGTTGCATTAAATGACATAGACTTGTCCTGTCACTTATGATACTGATTATATACAGCCCAGTAGCATTTAAGAGGAACTGCTGTGGGTTTCTGTATCAAATGCATGCATTATAAAAGTATTGCTCTTCTGCTTGGGAATGGGCAGGGAAAAGACAGGTGTACCCCAGCGTTTCCGTTAGCCGGTAATTACCGGTATTTTACCGGCAAAATCTGTTTAAGTCCGACATATTTTATCTCTCCGGTCTTAATGTCCGGTGAAAATAATTCCCTGAGTCTAAGCACAATTTGATTATTTGAATTGTATTAAAATAGGCTAAAATTAAATAGCCTATGCGATGAACGAAACGATCATTACATTTGTTTCCTCGTTGCTTCTAATAATGACAACGACGTTGTCGGCGAGAGCTTAGTGCTGGCTGTGCGGACTTTTCTGAAGCTGTAGAGCCGCAGTACCAGCAGTACAATGCAATATTCCAGCAGTACTCCAATTCAGCCATTTTCAGCCAATGTTGGGTGGGGGGCGCTGTTGTGCGGTTCCCAGAAAAGAGCCAATAACAGCTGAACAGCTTCTCTGCAGCGCCATACTCTTTGCAAATAAGTCGTTGCGAGGTGGAGAGAGTCGTCACGCAAACCCACGATAATGTTGCCGTCTCTCTGCTTTCTCAGTTCTTCGCTTGATATAATTAATACAAATGTCCAATATAACGGAATTCGTTAGCTCATAAAAATGTGATTATAACAGACTGCTGTTTAGTGTCGGACCGACTGCGTATCGGTCTATTTTATTTCAAGTCAGCAGCAGCACGGAGTATCGAGGGACTTATTTTATTTGGAATATATTAATGACTGTATACGTGAAGTTGAACATTATGATATGTGTGACGTGTCTGATACAACGAGGTGAAGCGATGTCGACTCGAGATTCATTTGGGGGTGCGTGTGACAGAGCTGCTGCAGCGGGAGCTTGATGCTGGTAGCGTATCGCACTAACTTGAGAGGCGAGAGATAGTAATTTGATTCTGCAAATCAATTTCTCATTCTTCGCTTGATGTAATTAATACACATGTCCAATTATAACGGAATTCGTTAGCTCATAAAAATGTGATTATAATAGACTGCTGTTTAAAACTCTGACCGGAATATCTCGAATATGTCCGGTGATAGAAATCTTGCAGGACACTCAGACCGGCACGAATATGTTCTAACGGAAACGCTGGTGTACCCTGGAAAATGGACAGCAAGATACATCTTGTACTGCGTGTTTGTGTGTGCAGTGTGCGTGAGTGTATTTGTGTGTGTGTGTGTGTGTGTGTACAGGCACGTTAAGATTCCCCTTACTGCACCTAATTTTTATGTTTTCCCATAAATGTAACTGGGTTGAATATGCATCAGGCATATATTAAATCCTTAGAAAACAAAACGAAAAGTTTTATTTGGTTATTCAATCAGACTTACAAATACTGCTCATTTGATTTCTTGGTGCCTCCTAGCAATCTTCAGAAAACATCTGTACGTAGGGCTGCACGATTAATCGATTTTAAATCGAAATCGCGATTTCGAATGATGCAATTATCAAATCGCAAAAAAAAAGAAAATATGGCTTTTTTTTATTTATTCTTTTTTTTAACCAGGAAGTCCCATTGAGATACAAGATCGGTTTGGGAGAGGGAGGTAAGGGGTTTTAGATTGTGTGTTGTGAAGTTTAGACTTCAGAGAGGGAGAGTAAAGTACAGAAGAAAATGTACCGTTGGGTACCGGTATCGATTCCCAGGTAAAAAGAAACATTTTCAGGCTCGGTGTCCTGAAAAGACCCACTGCGTAGGCCAGATGCAAGCCGCATTTTACAATAAACCCTTTTTTCAGGGGAAACACTGCATGAGACACTATGGCTATGGTAGTAGTCATACTGGCCAGCAGTGTTAAGAGTAGGTAAGGGATATGTACAGATATTAGGGGTGGGAATCACCAGTTTCATCATGATACGATACGATATCGATTCTTTGGACAACGATACGATATTTGCCGATATCACAAAGTCTCTCACGATACAATACGATACGATTAGATTCAGGTGCCTGCGATCGATATGAGATGATATCATATGCCCATTTAACACAATCAGTTATGAGACTCGCCACAGGATTTTCAAAATAAGAGTATCGATATGAATCGATCTTATTACATCGCATCGATCCGATTCGATCGTTGATAATTACATCGATGTATCGATCTGGATCGATGTATCGTCCCACCCCTAACAGATATACATATAGTATCTACAGATATGTAAAAAGCATATGCATTTGTTTATGGAATCGGAGGTGGGAAGTTGGAAGTGGGAAGCGTGTAATCACCAACCTATGTAAAAACGTGGATGCTCACACTAGACTTTTCGGACAGTTTTCTTCTTACAACTTGTCTTGCATGAATTACAACTCACACAAAGACAGTTCACAACAACATAGCTAATATACTTACTCTCAAAACAGCTAATAACAATATTAGCATTTATACGATGCGAGTGGCCATGTTAAAATTACATCAAATGACACTGAGGCTTGAATTGGCGGTTGAGAAATCATGCCAGAGTTTGTGACTAGGAAATCTGAGTTGACGCGCCATTTTATTTAATTTTTCCTAGTAGGAAGTCGGAATTTCCGACCTCAGAGTTATAATCGAATGCAGCATTATGTAAGGGATAATGTATAGCTACGAGGTCATTGTCGCAAAATAATTGACAGACACAGAGTTTAAAATACAGAGGCGCCTCGCCGAGGTGTTTTAAACGTCAGTGAAGGTCAATTATTTTGCGACAATGACCGAGTATAGGCTATACATTATCCCGCTTATTACATGGCTAACTTACTAACAATATACCTAATTCATTTTACACCATCGACAAGACGAGATCAAATGCAGACGCAGTTCTGTTCTGTCGCTCCGCGCTGTCATAACAGGCAGCCGGCAGGTCTGTGGTCTGATTGCACTGATGAATGAGTGCAGCTGTGCATATGCTGAGCAGCTTTCATGACTGCGATCTGTGTGTCAGTGGGCTTGATTGGTCCAGCTGCGCACAGCGGTCATTATTGCTCGGCAGAGGTCCGTTATCGAGTAATAACGGACCTCTGACAAGCGCTATTGACCAATCACAATCAAGCATTTCTGTAAATGTGAAAACGCCACGTAATAAATCATCATAAGAAACATGTGTTACGTATAGATGGTTTTAAGGATGACGACCCCTGATTTTCACTGTAAAAATTACTTGAAATGTTTGCGTACCCTGTATTGTACTGTGTACTAATTTTTGTGTACCCTGTACTGTATTGTCAGTGAAATAATTTTCTTGAGTGAGCAAGCCACCTCAACTTGAATAGTCTCTTTCTACCATATATAGCTAGATTATGGGACAGCTAGCCAACTTGTTAGCTAACAACAAATGAGCTTCAAAGACAACTTCAAATGCATTAGTTAGCAAGCTGTTAGCCGTAGCATATTGTTAAAGGAACACCGCAACATCATGGTAAAATGCACAGTCTTCTCCAGAGTCAGACAAGAAGATAATAAGACACCAATTTCCTCTCTGTGCGTTCAGTAGAAAGCCATCAATCTGGCTGCAGTGCAAGATAGCCTAGCTTAGCACAAAATGATTGAAAGTGGATACGGACCAGCTAGCCAATGCTCTTGGCCAAAACACCTCTCCCTGGAGTTTTAAGCTAGGCTAGCGGTCCGTATCCGCTTAGATTCATTTGTGCTAAGCTAGGCTTGCTTTCTACTGAACGCAGAGAGGAAATGTGTATATATATCTTCTTGTGTGACTTCGGAGAAGAAGGCCAGTGCATTTCACATGACGTTGAAGTGTTCCTTTAAACTTCACATCGTCAACCCCCTGAACAGCACATGGAGGGGTGCTACCTACGGCACAGGTGGGCGCACTCGCACAGGGATGATGATGATGATGATGATGCTGGGAGGAGAGGAGACTCCACACTGACGCGGCCTTCATCATGATGGAAAGGTGTTCTGAAAACACTCTCTCTCTCTCTCTCTCTCTCTCTCCATCACTTATCTGCCTCTCTCTCTACTCACCTCTTCTGCTTGTTTCCGCAGCGCCTTCTCCCTCTCGTACTGCGTGATGAGCTGCTCGTTGTCCTCCTTCAGCAGCTCCAGCTCCACTTCGTGCTCCTGGTTCTCCGCGAACACGGAGTCGAGGTTCTCCAGCACCGCCACCACCAGCGGCATCAGCTCCTTCACCACGTCCTCGTCGTATTTGCCGATCAGCCGCTCGAACTCGCGGTAGATGGAGTTGGCCAGGCCCGACACCCGCTCCGACATCATCGCCGACGTGCCCGGGTCGTCCTGGTACACCACTCCGTCCTCCAGCTCCATGTTTCTCCCCCTCTTCTTCTCTTCTTCTCTTCTCTTCCCTGCTTTCTCACAAAAGAGGACCGATGTGTGAATCACGCCACGTACCCCGCCACAATTGAACGCCGTTGTGATCCTCTCATTTAAATGTTAACGTGTTGTCCTCCTCGCAAACACGTAATGCGCTGAAATGTTTAATGTCCGTATTATTGTTGGAGACGCATTCGCTCCGCAAAGCGAGGCTATACGTGGATTTCTTTCCTTTTTCTTGTCTTGCTCGCTCCGTCTGTCTGTCTTCCCACAACAGCTGAGTTGTTGACCAGACGATCACGTGATGACGTCATATTCTTATCTTAAAGTGAAGAACGGATATTTCATTTGAATGGTGTTATTATTACATGTGTCGTTATTTCCTAACACTGGCAATAATAATGTTAAACGTTTTGTATTTATTTTGTACCATTGTAAACATAGCAGATGTTCCATAATAAAGAATAGGCGGGGCCACGGCAGATTACCATTATTGTGTAATGATAATTTACCCTGGGGGAGATTTGCTGAGCAAGTATGCTCTTTTTCAGAAACACCCTGCTATAATGCTCATAATACAGTTACGCACAATCACACCTCTCGGGGGCGCTGTCACGCTCTTGTACGGTCGGTTATTGAGCTGCTCCACTGGAACAGTTTGGGGTTAAGTGCCTTGCTCAAAGGCACCTCACTGGTTCTCATGGGGACAAAATATATTCATTCACTTCCTCACCCCAGAATGTCCTTCTGGTCTGGGGGTTGACCCGGTAAACCTCTGGTCACAATCCTGGTTTGACAAAATTGAGAAATATTCTAACAAATACTATAACAAATGTGACAATTATGTGATTGACTGCTGTTGCTACCAGTTGCCTTGTTCCATTGGTAGTTTGGGGTGCGGGTCCCAGAGTGAGATAATATGATAATGTGTGGTCCGCTACTCCCAACAAAAGGTCTACTACTATTGTGATTATTATGATCAAAGTATTTTATTTAGTAATGCCAACGCATTTCGACAGACTTCTTCACAGAATTGTAATTAATCATCAAGTAGAATGTCTTTTCTAGTTCCTACAAATCAAGGATAACTTTCAGGTGGGGTGACTCCACCTACAAATATGACAATATTTATTTTATTTGACATAATTAATTTAAAATGCAGAGGATAACACAATAAAGTTAAAGTATAACTTATTTCTGCTGTGGTCCTCTTTAGCTAGAGAGGTTACAGATGACAAAGTATCAAGACATAGGCTACATTAATAGTCTATTACTCTATTCCACTATATAGCTATATGTGAATCTGATCTAATTTTGATCCGTCGCAAAGCGCTCCAGCACTACCTGTTGAATACAGGGATCCGCTCATGCAGAGTAGACCCGTGTTTTGCACATGGCTCTCGTATTATAATGAGCTCGTGGGGCGTGTGTATGCAAATTAATTGAGCACGAACGCGCATTTGAGTTTAAGAGAAAAATAACCCGTTCTTAACATCCAAATCTGTTATTACCCAGGTGTGTTGAATGATGAATCCCACTCATTCTTAAAGAGATCGACTCCTTTCAGGTCTGGTGTGAGAGACATCATCTCATTCTCAATACCACCTAAACTAAAGAGATGATATATGACCCCAGAGAAGTGAGAGTACATGACCCTGTGGTAATTGGCGACTGCAGGTTGCATCGTACAAATACCTATAGGAATCCTGTTAGGGTTTGAAACCGACCTCAAACGCACAGCACAGACAGGTAGTTCAGAGTTAGCCAAATACTAGGGCGTATTTATTTTCAGAGTCAAAAAGGAGCAAGTAACAATCTTGAAACAAAGGGAGACTGCCTTCAGCAGAGTTATCTGCGGCTCTGCAGATCCTCTTGGTGTTCGAGGTGGGGAAACGGTGTTGACGCCGAAGCGGCTCTGCAGATACTCCCAGCTTCAACTCGAGGTGGAAAAGAGAGAGAGAGAGAGAGAGAGATCAATAACAGTCCACATCACACAGAGGCAGTGCGGTCTCCTCCTCCCTTAGCTGAGTCCAGAACAAACAAAACGATATCTTCAGTGTTCACCACAACACACAATTTAGCTGAGGGTCAGTGCAAAACAAAAACGATAATCTTCAGTGTCTCTTCTAAACACACACCCCAGCTGAGTCCAGTGCAAGCAAAATGATAATCTTCAGTGTCTCCTTTGACACACAACTTAGCTGAGTCAAGTGTAAGCAAAAATAGATCTCTTCAGTGTTCTTCAAAACACACAAAACAGAATAGTCCAAAAAAGGGTTTGGTTCAAACTCACCAAAGCGCAAGAGTAAAGCGGGTAAACGAGGCGCAGCTCAAAACGGGGGGACAAGGTCTTCACCAGCGGCAATCCACAGATGTCCTGGAGGGAGAGTAGACGAGGCACAGCAACGGGGAACAACAGGCAGAAACAGAAGTATTCAAAGCAGTAATACTCAAAACGACCCGACATCGAATGACAGAAGGTCCGAGTATATGAAGCCTCTGGAGCGCTGATTAGAACACACATCAGGTGCGTGATGGTAATTGATACTTGACCTAGAAGTGTGCGTTAGGCAACGGACCAATCATCACAGTACCTTAAGAAGCGTGTGGCGGGGAATGAACCAATCCTCACAAATCCACACAGTTCAGAGTAAGTAGATACAAGAGCAACCGCTACAAGCTCCATCGCTCTCCTAAATAACACTAGAGGTATATTCCTTTGAGGGGCTGTCACCTCTTTCTTTCTTGTCCAAGTCCTATCTTGTTGTAACTTAATTAGGGCAAGGTGCAATATAAAGCTTTTTGAAGCTTTTGAAATTAGTTTACCTACTTATGAATTATGGTTGCATGTCTCTATGTATTGTCATATTTGTCTAAACTCCTTTTTACTAACTGAATGAATGATTGTATATATATTTATTTCTTCTTTGTTTACACTGTTATTGCAGACTGATGCAGCACTGATGTACCAAGTACAATAAAGTTTATTCTTATCTTATCTTATCTTATATAAACCTAACAGGGTGGAACATGCACCTAACAGGGTGGAAGACATATTACAAAATGTAAGTAAATACATATAAATGCTGATACATATCCAATTGTCATGTAAACTGTATTTTACCAATATGTAACACGTTATTATAATTTGTTTAAATAAATTGGTTATAAAGCATTATTTGGCTTTATACCTCTGTCCTGCCTCATCACACCCATGTGCCGCACCCTCTAACCAATGTCTCCATTCCTCCAGTGCCAACTTGATTGCCAACAACGTCGTAGTTACGCTCGGCTGGCGACAGACGGCGAGAAAAAAAATGTCAGAAGCATCCACCTCCACAATGAACGGAACCTCTGCATCGTGGCGGATCAATACAGGGGCGGAGGTAAACCGACGTTTGAGATCGCAGAAGGCCGACTCCGCCCTAGGCGACCATTCAAAGCCAGGGAGAGAGGACTTAGTGAGAGCTGTTAACGGATTGGCTAAGGTGCTAAAGTTGCGAATAAAGCGACTGTAAAAATTTGCAAAGAGTAATACTAGGATACAATGCCAAGTGGCAGGAAGAAGAGGGTATAAAGATAATGGAGCTTAGTGGTGGTCCAGAACCGGAACCGCCTGCGTTATCTCCGAACGCTATAATGAAGACCTGACGGATATCAAGCAGAAGATAGGAAGGTTAAATAGACACCACATTCTAACACACCCCCGTGACAGCCAATCAGGACCCATACCCTAAGTGACAGCACTAAGTGACAGGGGAGACAGGTGACAGTAGCCAAGTGACAGATGACAGAATGGTGGGTGGTTCCAGACAGCAGTCAGCAACCAGAACGTAACAGCAATACATGTCTACATTTTAGGTAAGTATACACTTCAATCCATTTAAGGTTTTCGTTTCATTAATCTCAACGTATCTCCATGTTGCTATATCTAATTGCACCAACCTTTTGTTTAGTGCTTGAGGCTCTTCAATCAGGCGCAGTACCTGACTGTCAACATACCAGCTGAGATCTCTGTGAGGCCAAGGCCAGAAGAATTTGTTGACACCATGCAGTTCACCTGGATGTGGTTTTTTTCTACAGCATCGAAATGGTGTCAACAAATTATTCTGGCCTTGGCCTTGCAGAGATCTCAGCTGGTATCAGGTACTGCGCCTGATTGAAGAGCCTCAAGCACTAAACAAAAGGTCAAATCCAGCACCTGGTACAGGTGGGCCCAGATGGCCGATGGGTCGTGCCTCAGAGAAGGGGAGATGGAACAAAAGCTGAGAGGGGACTGGGAGGATGTGTACAGAACACCAGTGTGGAGGGTGACTTGCTGATGGGATCCCCCAAAGTGGACAGACTGAACCTCATTAGTGTACTTGCAGCAATAATTCTCACTGAAGTCAACATGAATAAGGCATTCGTTTCTCCCTCAGCTCCCTGTAAGCCCTGTATTGCCACCGGATGTTGCCAAAATCTTGCCATCCGATCATGGAACTGGTCTACTGCTTTATCCTCTGTCAGCCTCATCTCCTTTTTAACTGTCACAACAGAAATGTTTTGATCTTTATTGACCTCAGTAGATCACTGAGTGAGACTGAGACCAATAGGATCTGTTGTCACAGGCCTAACCAAAGGAACAGCAGTGAATTGGCACTCTCCACAAACACCATAGGCACAATCCTTCACATTGGGATCGCAGATGATGGTATCTGCCATCTTCTCTACACATTTAGTGGACAGAAGCCCACTACTGAAAAGGCGAGTAGACATGAACTGCAGGTTATTGTGCGTCTTGCACTGACATGTTTCCCTGTCTCCGACCTCATCCTCATCCCCCGCACCAGGCATTCCACACTGGGAGACCGAGCTTTCTCCGTTGCTGCCCCCAGGCTGTGGAACTCCCTCTCTCCCTCCATCTGAGGCTCCGACACATCAACCTCTTCAAAACACACCTAAAAACAGCCTTCGCGCAACCTGGCGCTGCTCCCAAGTGGCATAGACAGAGAGAGACAGATAGAAAAGCGGACAGAGATAGGTAGAAAGACAGAGAGACAGATAGAAAGGCGGACAGAGACAGAAGACAGACATAGAGACAGAGACACGTGTCTCTTACCTGTCTAGTACCTTATGTGAGTATTTTCATTTTAGGGAACTTTATATTTTTACTCCACTACATTCCAAAGGAAATATTGTACTTTTTACTCCACTACATTTATCTGAACTCATCAGTTACTAGTTACTTTTGCATAGAAAACATGGCAAAAATGTATGATGATTATAAATACTTTCACATTTGAAGCCTGACAACTTCAAGAGGACGTAATCAGAGCAGCATAACTGGACCACATACCACTTTAACATAACCTTTAGAGGTCAATGGATCAAGGATGAATGCTCCCACGCACTGGACACACACAAACGTCATGTAGAATGCACACTTTTACTATAGATACTTAAGTACATTCAAAAGCAAATACTTCTCTACTTTTACTTAAGTCGAATTTGAATGGAGGACTTTTACCAGAGTACTAATTTATCTGGGTATTTCTACTTTTACTTAAGTAAAGGAATTGTGTACTTCTTCCACCACTGTTTTATATTGAGAGGTTGAGGGACTTCAATTCAAGCTCAATGTTTCTTTATCCGGTAGATGAAAATGAAGTAATGGACACTGTATTGAACTGTAAGAATAAAAAATCTAAAGATTATAATGATATTGATATGGAGACGATTAAGAAAATTGTTGGGGGAATTATAAAACCACTAACTCACATTTGCAACTTATCCTTTCAAACAGGAACATTTACAAATAAAATGAAAATAGCAAAAGTAATACCATTATTTAAATCAGGGGATAAACATACTTTTACAAATTACCGGCCAGTCTCTCTCCTACCTCAGTTCTCAAAAATTCTAGAAAAGCTCTTTTCAATAAGACTTTTCAGTTTTATTGAAAAAAATAACTTGCTTTCCGACAGCCAGTATGGTTTCCGAAAAAATAGATCAACTTCATTGGCGCTTACAGACCTAATTGAGGAAATCACCACATGTACGGACAATAAGAAATTTGCTGTAGGAATATTTATAGATTTTAAGAAGGCGTTTGATACTATAGATCATGGTATATTATTAAAAAAAATTGATCGATGTGGTATTAGAGGAACAGTTCTAAATTGGTTGGAAAGTTATTTGGAAGACAGGAAACAATTTGTACAAATTGACAAACATAGGTCAACATTGAGGAACATAGTCTGCGGAGTACCGCAAGGGTCAATTTTGGGTCCGATACTGTTTTTATTATACATTAATGACATATGTAGAGTATCATCAATCATGAAATTCATCCTTTTTGCAGATGACACTAATATAATTTGTTCAGGGCAAAATTTACAGGATCTTTTGCAGGTGATCACACAGGAGTTGATAAAGTTAAAAAAAATGGTTTGATGAGAATAAATTGTCGTTGAATTTGAGTAAAACTAAATTAATGTTATTTGGAAAGCGAAATAGTGATTTAACAGTGAAAGTTATGATAGACAATGTATGTATTGAAAGAGTAAAACAAACCACATTCCTGGGTGTAATCATAGATGACAGGATATGCTGGAAACCTCACATCAGTCATGTAAAATCCAAGATGGCCAAAAGTGTGGGGATTATGTATCGATCCAAGAATTTTGTCAACCAAAGGTCACTTCTCATCCTCTACCATGCACTTGTAGTCCCATATTTAAATTATTGTCTGGAAGTATGGGGTAATACTTATCGTTCCAATATATCACCTCTTTATATTCTGCAAAAAAAGGCCATAAGGATTGTGTACAGTGCTAAGTACAACCAACACTCTACCCCATTGTTTTTACAAGCATCAGCTTTTAAATTATGGGACTTGATCAAAATTAAAACTGCCGAAATTATGTTCAAAGCTTCACATAACTCTCTTCCAACCCCCATCCAATATCGGTTCACTGAGAGGGTAGGAACCAGGAATTATAATCTTAGAGGGAAACAGAAACTCCAGCAACCGGGTGTAAGAACCACTCTAAAATCTATGTGTATATCTGTTTGTGGAGTAAAATTATGGAATGGATTGGACGAGGACGTTAAACTGAGTAAAACATATACCAGTTTAAAAGAAAGTTAAAAAAAGGAATATTGGAAAGGTATAAGGAGGAGGGTGAACATGATGTTTGGCATTAAAAGGAGTATGTATATAAAATATGTATTGACTGGTCAGACTCATGTGTGTCTTGTTGAGATGTCGGGGGATGTGGGAAGCGGAGCTGTGTTACATGTTGTATGTAGAGGGTGATGGCCGGGGTGTGGGGAATGGAAGTTCACAGGATTGGCTTCTTCCATCCCACTTTTCGGACCATGGGTGGTGTCTGTTGTTGCTGTTGTCTATTGTTTTGTGGTGGTTGTAGTGTTGTTTTGTGGTTGTCTTGTATTGTATAGGTTGTATGGTTTGAAATGAAAAAATGAAACTGATACTGATACTTGTTTAGTTTAAAAATAGGGGGCAGGTAACCATAAGATTTATTCTTCTTCCTGCTCCTTTTGCCCATGGTAGAACTCTATTTATGATTTTGTATGAAAACTGTATGATTGTATTGCTTCCATGTGGCAAATAAAAATTCTGAATCTGAAGGGATACTGCCCCAAATCTATTAGAAGAAGAAAAATGGCTCGCTGATAACAAACTATCATTACACATGGGCAAAACAGAGTCCATTCTCTTCGGTTCAAATAACAAACTCAGCAAGACCGACGGCTTCTCAGTTACAGTGGGTGACAATATTGTCACAAGGAAAGAAGAAATTACCTACCTGGGTTCCATCCTAGAGGCAAATCTTTCCTGTGACAAAATGGCATCCAATGTAATAAAAAAAGTCAACCAACGAACTCGATTCGTGTACCGGATCTCCTCTCTGGTAAACAAGAATACCCTGAAGACTCTGGCAGGAGCACTCATTCAAGGGTACTACGACTATGCTTGCACCTCATGGTACCAAAGCACCTCAAAGGCGCTAAAAACAAAATTACAAACATCTCAAAACAAACTGGTCAGACTACTGCTTGACCTTACTCCTAGAACCCACCTCACCCCTGCCCACTTTGACAACCTAGGATGGCTTAGAGTAGACGACAGAGTACAGCAACTTGCAATGGGCCTGGTCTACAAGATACACTACACGACCAAGGTACCCATGTACATGTCAAAATACTTCCCAAAGGTCAGTGAATACCACGATCACAACACCAGAGGAAGCTCCACAAATCATGTTAAACCCAGATTCGGCTCAAACAAGGGACTAAACACGTTTCGCAATTATGCCACATCAATGTGGAACGCCCTACCCAAAGCTGTAAAGGAATGTGAATCACTACCCACTTTCAAAACCACTTTCAAAGAACACCTACGGGAGACTGCAATTCGAAACTGGCCCCTGTAAATGTCCTAACAACCCCCTCCAATGTACAGTAAATGACCAAGTATGGTTTTGTCAATATTCCAATGTACAGTTTTGCTTGTACAGTGTCCCTTAAACCCACCTACCCCTCCTACCCAACCCCCCCCCCCCCCCCCCCCCCACCCAACCACCTCCAATGTACAGTCCCCCCCCCCACCCACTCAACCCCAGCCCACCTACCCAACCTCCTCCAATGTACAGTTTCTACGTCAAATGTATATACTCTCTTTTCTGGACTCTTTTTGTATCACAAACAGTACTGTATTTGCAAATCTGTTATGTCATACATGTATAGATGTAGCAGTACTGTCTATCTGTATGTCGTGTATGTCGTATGATGAATTGAAAATGGGGGACCCTGATGTAAACAAGACGAAAGTCTTTCTCTGGTCTGCATCCCCTTAACAATTGTATGTATTGAGCTGTACTGTACTGTACTGTAATGTACCCATTCTGCAATCTGTTAATAAAGTTTTCAATCAATCAATCAATCAATCAATCAATCAATATATGTTATGATGAATTGAAAATGGGGGACCCTGATGAAAACAAGACGAAAGTCTTTCTCTGGTCTGCATCCCCTTAACAATTGTATGTATTGAGCTGTACTGTACGCGTGTTGCTTTTTAACAGCGGAGCAGTGCAAAAATGTGACAATTTGACCATGTGACCGCGGCAACGCGGGAGAGCGGCAGTGCGGAAATAGGCTGTCTCTAAGACAAACTCTAACCTTAACCAGCTCCTTAACAGCGCCTAAACTTAACCGTTCTAACCTTAACCAACTCCGAAACAATGCCTAACCTTAACCTTAACCATAGAAAGAATATTGCCATTCTCTAAGACAAACTCTAACCTTAACCAGCTCCTTAACAGCGCCTAAACTTAACCGTTCTAACCTTAACCAACTCCGAAACAATGCCTAACCTTAACCTTAACCATGCCTAACCTTAACCGGCGAAAGAATACACGTTAAAAAAAAAATCACGTTAAAAAAAAAAAAATTATGGGATTCGAACTCGTCAACAACGGACCGGAGGGCCGCAGGACCGCTGCTCTGCCAGGTGAGCTGAAGCGCCGAATGAAAATCATGGCGGATTAGGGCGGTTACATAATTCTGCAAGCTCTGCCGCTCCGCTCGGAGCTCTGCCGCTCCGCTCTGCGGTTGCCGCGCCTGCCGCGGGGCGTGTCGCAGGCAATCAGGGAAAACGCGGAAGCAAAGGCAGCACTGCTCCGCTGTTATTAAGCAATAGGCGTACTGTACTGTACCCATTCTGCAATCTGTTAATAAAGTTTTCAATCAATCAATCAAGCGTAGTAGACTAACAAATATAAATATTATTATTCCCTGTGGGGGGCAGCAATGTGCCCTCAAGGCATCCAGACTGCCGGAAATGTAAAAGAAGAAGAAGATTTGAGCGACTTTGCGAGGTTTGTTGCGTGCTTACGAAACCAAGCCGCATTTCTCGGAGACGCTCTCTGATTGGCACTGACTGACGCTCTCTGATTGGCCACTGACGCGTTTGCCCAATCCGTGACGAGCTGTGTCTTTGCCCATTTCCACGCCAAACAGCCTGCAAACTACCTGGCGTTCTATCGCCATGCTCTAACTTGACAATTACAAGTTCTCTAACCTTCGAAAGAGTGCCTAAGCTTAACCGTCGAAAGAACTTTCCGTCACGCTCTAAAAGACAAACTCTAACCTTAACCAACTTCGAAGAGTGTAGAAACAGGCGTCGGCCAATCAGAGAGCGTCTCCGAGAAATGCGGCTTGGTTTCGTAATCACGCAGGTTTGTTCCTTTGCTCTTTCCGTAGTAGGTATTCCTTTTGCGCACAGGTCATTGCGTTGTTTACTTCGCTAGCTATAATGAAACCCGTCTCCAGTGACTTTTCCAATATCTATTGACTAACATTTACCGATATACACCCGGCGATCTTCAACAAGAGTAGGTATGTGTTTACAAATCTTAATACGTTTCGTTTTCCGTTTGTAAAACGACTTCTCACATCTGAACTAGTTAGCATCATGTATGTTGGCCAGTCCAGACTCCAGACCACGTGGTATTTGTTGTTGATGGATCTCACCGTGAACCAATGACATTTTATACGTGTCTCATTGAAATAATTCCCCGTCCAATGAAAACGCTCTACACAGAAGAACACAGAAGAAGAAAACGCTCTTTTACAACTCAACTCAAATAGGCGGAGCTTTACACTTCAGTGATTAGACATTTGGGGCTAATGATGTTGGTGTTTTTTGAGTTTCTTTCTTTTTTAGGATGTAGACGTGTATAGCAATTTTTTTAGTCCTTGCTTGTCAGAATATTGGTCAGCCAGTTGACAACCAACGCAACTGTCTCTCGCTTTGGCCCGAGAGATCACCACCAGGCGGTGTGTCGAGTCAGTTGTTGTTGAAAAGTCACAAAGCCAGCAAAATAAATGGCACCTCAGGGCATCCGATCAAAAATCGTACTTCACTACGTCATGCCAGAAGACACGGAGGGGAACTTCAAGGCGACGTGTAAACACTGCAACAAGGAAATAGCTTGTTCAAAGAAGGCTCTTTCCAACCTGCACATGCATATAAAGGTGAGTGTCACAAGACAAGGCAAGCATCTTAACTAATGTTGGTGCTTGATTGATTGATTGAAAACGTTATTAACAGATTGCAGAATGTGTACAATACAGTACGTCTCAATACAAACAACTGCTAAGAGGATGAAGACCAGAAAAATACTTTTGTCTTATTAGTTATTTATATAAGGGTCCTCCATTTTCAATTCATCAAGACATTTAGAGACATACGATTATACGGTACTATGTAAGAAAGAGAATTTTTACATTTACCAGGGCCAGTTAATTGCAGCCACCCGTAGGTGCTCTTTGAGAGCGGTTTTGAAGAAGGGTAGGGATTCACACACTGCTATGGGTAGGGCGTTCCACATTATTGTGGCATAGTTGCAAAACGTGTTTAGTCCCTTGTTTAAGCCGAATCTTGGTTGAACGTGATTTGTGGAACTCCCTCTGGTGTTGTGGTCGTGGACTTTCGACAGGTACGTGGCTACGTGGGTATCATTGTGGTGTAGTGTATCTTGTAGACCAGGCCCATTGCAAGTTGCTGTACTACTCTGTCGTCTACTCTAAGCCATCCTAGATTGTCAAAATGGGCAGGGGTAAGGTGGGTTTTAGGAGTAAGGTCAAGCAGTAGCCTGACCAGTTTGTTTTGTGATGTTTGGACTGGAGCCTTGTTTTTAGGGCCTTTGATGTGCTTTGGTACCATGATGAGGTGCAAGCATAGTCGTAGAAAGAAACCTTGAATGAGTGCTCCTGTTAGAGTCTTCAAGGTATTCTTATTTACCAGAGAGGAGATCCTGTACAAAAATCTTGTGTCTTATTTTGTTTTCATAAATAATAACCATGGACATGAATGTTCACAATCCATGCTGTATTCTGTTAAAGCCTGACCAACCTAACTGGGTTATGGTATTCTGTACAGTGCTGCATGACCTTATGAATAGAGGTGCTTCCTTGCTGTAGCTGAAATAATCGAATGTTATTAATTAGGAACATTATTTACGGCGGTATAGCTAATTACCAATAATAAATCTGAATCATAACCAATAAAATAAATTGTTTGAAAACGTGTCATCATTGTCAAAGGGACCGAAGTTGCTTGCAGGCAATGACCAGAAGTATTTTCAGAATTGAGGATGTTGTGGGGTTAGTGTTTACAGTCTTGTCCAATCGCATCTTTTCTTTGTTACTATCTATTCAGAGGCTCCACGCCAGCCTGTCCATTGAGCCCTCTGCCACCAGAGTGAAGAAAGCCACCAGTCCGAGTGCAGTGACTAGCTCCAACGCATTGGCCATCGCTCAGACCACCTTCCCCAGAGGCCTCCTGGAGAGCCCTTCCTTCAGGATGTTCTGTGAAAACTTTTTACAGCAGTCATCTCGTAAGACCAAGTCCGACATTCTTGGCAGTTGATAAGGTTGAGCCAAGCTGATGTTTTTTGAGTCAGCATTACCGTGTGCAGTTTCTTTTCACAGTACAGAAGCTTAGAAGAACGGGCTCCAGTGCAAACATGAAGCTTTACCTTAGAAAACCTAAAATCTCTGATTAATTTCCCCCGAGCATATCAATCAAAAGAAGGCTGTGATCTATCTGCCACCGAATTAATAGAATAAATCCTTCCGTCCATTATGATCACAATAATTCTCCAGATATGAACCCAGCAAGCTAGCGTGTACAACTGCTGTTCCATTCTTTTTTATACATTTTTTTGCAGAGATGTCTGGTACATCAGACCACGCCCCCTCAGTGGCCATGGATGCGGTCCTTAAGCAGAGCACCGCCCTCCCAACGGACATGCCCAAGATCCGGGGCTACGACTTCAACCAGGGGGTGGACTACCGCGCCCTTCTCCAGTCTTACCTCACCACAGGCTTCCAGGCCAGCAGCATGGGCATGGCCATCCAGGAGATCAATACAATGGTGAGTGGGGCGGGGCAAGGCAGGGATAAGATAAGATACGATTTTCATTTTATTGATCCCCTTGTCATAGCAGCATGGGGGAGGGGCAGGCATGCGTTGCTCATGGGACGGGGTTGCATGCCGTGCAACCAGTCTGTGAGCAGAAGCACGCACATGCACGGATGTGCACGCGTGTGCACACAGGAATGCGCTGCACTCAACTGATGCCCCAACTCGCTAAGTACTACTTTGCATAACAATACGGCCGGTCGTCAGGTGTGTTCAAATACGTTCTCAGATACATTCACACAAAACTTGTGAATGAAATGTGTTACATCCCATTAGTAGAGGCAATTAGGCACTGTCTTTAGTCTGTGTATGCGAGGGAACATTTATGCGCCGCGCAGCGTCATTAAAACATAGTGCAACCAGTCGTCCCATGAGCAACGCATGCCTGGGGAGGGGGGTTGAGAGGTACAGGTATGGGCATGGTAATAGTAGAGAGACATAAAGATAGGCAATACAATTATAGTAAAGATACAAATAAGCAGTGTAAACTATATAATTAACTGAGTATAAATAAGCAGTGTAAACTATATAATTAACTGAGTATAAGTAAACAGTGCAAAGGTGCAGATGAGGTATGCCCCATCAGTTATATTATACGTTACAATAAATATGGGTATTAAAGTTTTTATTATTCATTATTACATGTTGCCTACTTCGTGTAACATTCATAAACTATTGATACAGACTGACATGCTTAAGTTGTGGCTAGCTGTTGTGCTACACGGACCACAATACCCTAGCCATCCTGGTTCACCAAAATACATTTTACTCAAGAAATCTGACGTTCAATGAGTGGAAAGAGCTGTTGCAGTGCAAACAAAGTGGATGTAAAGTAACGTTAAATTATTACTATTTGATACGGACGGACACGCTGAAATTCTGGCCAACTAAACTGAGTTGTGCTAACATGGACCCAAACAGTGCAGTTATTTTATTTTATGACATGCTATATCTGTTTGCTTTATGGCCTTTGCTTGGATAGTCCCTGCTTGGATAGTCCCTGCTTGGATAGTCCCTGCTTGGATGGTCCCTGCTTGGATGGTCCCTGCTTGGATAGTCCCTGCTTGGATAGTCCCTGCTTGGATGGTCCCTGCTTGGATGGTCCCTGCTTGGATGGCCCCTGCTTGGATTAGGGCTGGGCGATATAACGATAACGATAAATATCGCGATATATTTTAATAATCGATATCGAATATCGAAATTAAAAAAAAATCGAAAAATCGTTTTTTTTTTTTCTTTTTTTTTTCATTTTTTTTTTTCACCTGCAACAGGGCAGTTTTAAAACCAGAGACAGTGGACAGACTTGTCTTTCTTGCCTGCAACTTA
The DNA here is from genome assembly GCF_963971535.1 of Notolepis coatsorum. Classification (NCBI taxonomy): domain Eukaryota; kingdom Metazoa; phylum Chordata; class Actinopteri; order Aulopiformes; family Paralepididae; genus Notolepis; species Notolepis coatsorum. The sequence goes on along the minus strand of NC_140178.1, from coordinate 79,501,599 downwards.
AAGTAATGGCTTTGCTTGTCCAAATGACAATACTGACCAAATTCAGATTTCTTTTTCTCTTGTCCATTTATTTTGTTTGCTTTCTCATTTAAAATACATTTTGAAACCGTCTGTACACAGTAGGCTATGTGTGCTAGCAGAACTAGACTCCAGTCACGAGTCACAGTGCACATGTGCAGTGGTTTGTCCACCAAAAAAGCGCCAAAAGATCGAAAATAAACTAGCAGAGCCAGAACTGTTCAACTCCTCTGGAGCCACAGCCAGCAGAGAAGCCGGTTTACTTTAGCTTTTAAACCAGCTGCAGCCTGAGAACTGGAGTGTGAGGGGATGTAACACTAAAGATGGCGGCAATGACAAAGAATTGCTGCAAAATAAACATACATCTGTTGTTAAAAAAAAAAAAAAAAAAAATGTTTTTTTTTTTTAATTTTTTTTATACTTATAACAATTCGATAATTATCGATATCGAGAAATAAAATAAAATTATCATATCGTTATCGCGATATGATTTTTTTCCATATCGCCCAGCCCTAGCTTGGATAGTCCCTGCTTGGATGGTCCCTACTTGGATGGTCCCTGGGGCAAAGACTTTTCACTTCACTGGTTTTGATCCGCCCTTACTGGTTCTGTTTAGTCATCGCCCTTCCCTGGCTGGAACGCTTCACCCCTTGGCAGACTATCCTGGAAAGGCAGCTGTATTGAATATACAGTATATTTAATCTGTATATATTATATATTCAAAACTGGGCGAGGATGGTGATTGGCTACCACTCGCAAACACAAATTCAAAAACACAAAGTCGTTAGTCGCTCTCCCACGCAGAGGGTTGAACGGCGCTGTGTTGAACGATGCTGTGTTTTAGTAGCTGTGGTTTGTTAATTCCAGGTTACCACCACCGTGGTTTGTACTGAAGTACAGTACACACTAGGGCTGCACGATTTTGGGAAATAATCTAACTGCGATTTTTCTGACCGATATTGCGATTGCGATAAAATTTGCGATTATAATAATTTTTTTTAAGCAGCCCCACAGAGGTTTATTGTAAAATGCGGCTTGCATCTGGCCTACGCGGTGGGTCTGTTCGGGACACCGAGCCTGAAAATGTTTCTTTTTACCTGGGAATCGATACCGGTACCCAACGGTACCTTTTTTCTGTACTTTACTCTCCCTCTCTGAAGTCTAAACTTCACAACACACAATCTAAAACCCCTTACCTCCCTCTCCCAAACCGTTCCTACAACTATTCTTTTTATGTTGCATGATCATGTATATTTATTTTGTATTATACATTTTTTTTATGTTAAAATATCAACATTATCTGGCAATCCTCAGTAAATACTATCAAACTCCTCTGATGTCAGACCAGATATGAGACGTGTGCACAACTGCACACACACACACAGAAAAGGAGAATGGCTTAAATGATTTTAGAATACTTCAGCTAATGAAGTTAAATGTTTATTATCATCAACTATCCAGTTTGTTTTTATAGTGCAACGTTTTTCTACTTAACATTAATTGAACCAGTAGAGAGAGAGAGAGACGGGCTCCCCCCCACCCTTTCCTTAATCAGCTCAGATGTTTTCTCTGTCTTGAGCAGGGTTAGCTAGGAACAGCTTTCTCAAGCTTCGCACCTTGGGCATGGAATGGGCTACAGGACCATATCCACTTAGACACCCCGGTCTCTCTTGGTGAATTTAAATCTGTATTACATAACTTCCTACAAGAAGAATGTCGCTGCTTTCTGTAGTCGGGTCCCAACTGCAAAATTACTGTATTACCCTGTATTATACTGTCATACACTTTTACTATCATGTAGACTATTCTGCTTTGTGTTTTTGTGTTTACATGTGATGTATTGTATATTGTATACATGCACTTTTATTATGTTCTTGTGTGATGTATCGCACATTTTATTGCTGTGTGATGTATCGCACATTGTATTGCTGTGTGATGTATTGCAAATGTTATTGCTGTCATCTTGGCCAGGTCTCCCTTGCAAATGAGATCTTGTATCTCAATGGGACTTCCTGGTTATAAAAAATAAAAATTATTGCAGGCTTTGCGATTTGCTAATTACATCATTTCAAATTTCGATTTAAAATCTATTAATCGTTCAGCCCTAGTACACACACACCCGTTCATGTACATGCTGACCATTAGTGCGGTCTCTTGCTGGTGTGCACCGGCTGCTAATATAGTTGTTCACTTGAGGAATACGAGTTCTGGTCTTCATCATCCACCTCTACCAACAGATAGAGAAGCGTCTGGAGCCACTTGAGGCAGTGGAAGGAAGTGAGAGGATAAACCACACCCCTCTCTCCTGCCACTCGGGCTGCACCATCTTTCTGGGCTACACCTCCAACCTCATCAGCTCTGGGGTCCGGGAGAGCATCCGCTACCTGGCGGAGCACAGAATGGTACGACCCACAATCCTCCAGACATAGACTTAAATGTTTTCATAGAGGTTAATACTGTAATGACATCACATATTATAAATGAAACAAAGTTATGGTCCCATGTTGCTGAATGGGTAGAGCAGGGCTCTTAATACTGCCATGGTACAAATGTATGCATTCATGGCATTGTGTGTTCATCCAAAGATGTTATATGACATGAATACAATACACAATCACCACATGACTAAATCACTATCAAGCTATTAACAGTCTGGCTATCATTGTCCCTAAGAATTCCATATAAAAATAGGGAAACAATGTCCAGGCACGCACTCCAGGTTTTTACTACCACATATTTAATTGAGACCCTTTATTTGTTTATTACCGTAATTGCTCTAATAGTAACCCCGGCTTGTATTTGTTTCAACTGTAGCGGGTACCAGGCTTGTATTAGGAGGAGGCATGTATAAGAGAGAGGCCTATATTTCTAATTTTCAAACGGATCATAATGAATAAATCAACATTTTGTGTCAGTTTGAACCCAGTAAAATGTACTGGGTTCATTTATTGAAACCAAGTACTGTATGAAATAGTAAACAGAGCAATTACAGGTGGTCACTGGTCATTTCAACGTTTTCAAAGTGAAATCAAGTAACTAGCTCAGTATGCAACTCAGTATATTAGTAACCCGACTTGTATTAGGAGGTCGGCTTATAATTGCTTGGCTCAAGAGCGCACCCGGCCATTAATAGAGACCCGGCTTGTATTTGAATACCGGTTACTATTAGAGGAATTACGGTATTTCAATTTAGCTGGAAATACATTGCTACATCATTCAGTAACATTTGCAGAGCCTTATAACAAAAACATTATTACGGTCACCATTGTGACCAGTGGGATTATTCAACACATTTTATTATTTATTTTTCTATTTCATTGAACATTGCACATGTTAAAAGCCATTTTTTTTACTCAAAATGTGAGTATTACCAAGTCAACTTGTGTTCTTAAAACAATGACAATAAACATATTTTTTTGTGAGTGAAATGGTCGCACTGTATGCAGCTGTTTGTCTGCATTGCATTCCCCCCCCCCCAACTCAGATTTAGGGTTGATACAACCATCATAATAATATTGTTAATAATAACAATAACAATAATGATGTAATAACTAATAATGTAAAAATTATCATTAAAAAGACCCGATTATGAGAGAAAAAAATTACGATGCATGGAATATTGTTGAGGCACACTAGTTACAACTATATTTCAAACAGGCACTCCATGTCAAAAAGGTTGCTGACCCCTGCTCTAGACAATCCAGAAAATGAATATAAAAGCATTCCCTTTGTAGCAAGAGCCTGTCTCTGTCGCCGCCTCTTGGTGGTCTCAAGACCTGCTCTATACCCATGTATTTTAAGCCAGAAATATCATGTCCTAACTTATTAAAGTGCCTTGCAACTGAAGACTTCTCGTCATTTCTTCTTATAGAACATTTGTGCTCTGAAATTCGATTTTTAAAACGTCTTCTTGTTTTTCCAACATAGTAAAGGTTGCAAGGACATTTAAGCAAGTAAACAACAAAATCAGAATTACAGGTAATCCGGCCTCTAACAGCGATACTCCTACCTGTACTTGGTTGTACATAAAATGTCTCTTTAATCATGCCATGACATTGGGTACAAGACAAACATGGAAAATTGCCATTTGGAATATTAGCCATAAAATGGGATTTTTTTTTGGGAAAATCTGTTTTAACTAACTGGTCCCTTAAGTTAGGTTGCCGTTTGTAGAAGTATTTGGGTGGTTCCTGGAACACACCTCCGATCTTAGGATCTGACTTTAAAATGTACCAGTATTTGTTCACAATATCACGCATATCTCTAGAAATAGGGCTGAAGGTGGACACCAATGCTACTGAGTTGCTTTTTACTTTGTCTTTATGTGTAAAAGGGATTGTCTGTTTATCTGTTTAGTTTTATTAAGAAAATTCTCAATAAGGGCCTCACTATATCCTCTAGATCTAAAGTTCTGACAAAGCTCCTTGGCTTGTGTATCAAAAATGTCATCTGTATTACAGATACGTTTATATCTCAAAATCTGACTAAATGGAAGGCTCCTCTTGAACTCTGGCGGGTGATAACTGCTATAATGGAGAAACGAATTTCGATCAGTCTATTTTTTGAAAACTTCGGTATGGACAATATTGTCTCTTTTTCACCAATACATCGAGGAATGCTATGGAATGTGAATCATAATTCATAATAAACTTAATAGTCTCTCTCTGAGAGTTGAGAAACAAGTGGAACTCTTCCAGAGCCTCTTTAGTGCCTGACCATACAAAAAATAAATCATCAATATACCTCCAATAGGCTTTAATGTGTCCAACATATGGATTATTATTGAAAATACATTCAGACTCAAACTTCGACATAAAACAGTTGGCCATATTAACCGCTACCGGGCTGCCCATAGCTAGGCCTCTTTTCTGTAAATAATATTGATCCTGAAAACGAAAATAATTCTTAGAATTCTCAATAAGGGCCTCACTATATCCTCTAGTCTAGATCTAAAGATCTAAATGAGGCTTAGGGCATATAACAGACAGACAAAGCAATTATATTTAATATAATTATCTTTATTGAATGCTATAATATAAGAGAGTAAGTTGAATTTCATACAAAATAGAGTTATCACAATGTATAAATAAGCAGAGAGACAGACTGAATCCACACTACACCCTAACCTGAAGTAGCTAAAACAGTGACCACCTGTTGACAAGGACCACCACCTGTCATGACATAGAAATTACACAATGAATATCAAAGCATGACAGCAGTTCAAGAACCTACATAGAAATTAAATGCTGGCTGTTGCACACTACAAGACAAACATTTATTAACACACCGGTAATACAAACGAACGAGAGAGAGCTAGACTTACACTTTAACCGAATGAATGAAACACCCGGCGCCGCACACACACGGCACACACCCGGGCCGCAACGGTACATCTATTTCCCCAGCCTGAGGGAAATCAGGACAGGTCGTCTATATTACTATTTATCCTAAACAGTCTGTGTGTGTAATATGCATGTGTGCAACTCATGAACCAAAGAAGTGAGCGATACCTTTGTATCGCCAGGCGTAAGCACAACGCCTCGCCTCTTCACCGTTCACTGTCTGTCATTCCCTAAGGAAGACCATACACAGTATAAACACCTAAACAGTGCACATCAACCTAGCGACATGATAATGCAAGCATCCCAAGCAAGCTCCGCTTTATACTATAGTTAAGTTACTCACCAGGACACTGTCACTCGAGTACCTACACTCGACACTCTCTCTCGTCCTGTAACAGGGGAACCAGGTGTGGGGAAATGTTTGCTGCTATCGCCGCCCGCACCCAACTAGGAAGTGTTCGTTCCAGCCGCCATCCGGTCAGGCTGAAATATACGCTGACGCTAGAGCCACACCCACAATACCCCCAGCTGGCCACATAAGGACTTCCTGAGTCAATGATATTAATGCCTCAGTAGAGGGATGTAGCTCTATTCTCTGATCCAAATAATATCTACATGCACTTAACCCATCAATATGTGGGATGCTAGGATATAAACTAAAAACATCCATAGTACACAAAATATCAGTAGCTTCTAAACTGCACTCATACAGCTTACTTAGAAAGTCGGTAGTGTCCTTTAAATAACCAGGTTGTGCTGCAGCCAATTCTTTAAGGTGTGAGTCAACACATTTTGAGATAGGCTCTGTAAGTGACCCGATACCAGCCACAATAGGTCGACCTGGTGGGTTATGAAGATCCTTGTGAATTTTGGGCAAAGTGTAAATAATAGGTCTTACTGGGTTATCATTCACCATGAACTTAAATTCCTTCTCAGAAATCTCACCCTCCTTAAGAAGGCGCTTTAGAACCGCTTTGATCTAAAAAAAATAACCGAACAGTTGGATCTGTGCTTAAAGGAATATACACATCTGTGTCTGCTAATTGTCTATTTATTTCAGCAACATAGGAACTCTTATTCTGTACCACTAAGACCGAGCCTTTATCGGCCTTCCTGTACACCAGATTATCTAACTGCATCAATTCCTTAAGTGCTAGTCTCTCTGACTCAAGCAGATTAGGGAATAATCTAGTTTCATTACTTTTCCCACATAGAAGCATAACTTCATCCTCAACTAGTCTACAAAATGTGTCAACTGATGCATGATTAATCTGTGGAGTGAACGTGCTACGAGGCTTGAACAGTGTTTTGAATGGTCTTATCAGCCGTGTCCAATGAGCTGACTTCTGGCTGCACTGTGCTTCCAGGAGTAGAATAAACAATATTTTTGTTGACATCTCTAGAATAAAAAGCTTTAAGCTTAATGTTCCTAAAAAACTTAAACAATTTAACCTTTGTAGTGAAACCGTCCACCTTACGAGATGGTACAAAAGAAAGTCCTTTTGACAGTAGTTTACATTGGGAGTCACTGAGGTCTACCTCTGAAATGTTGACTATGTTTGCCACCTCCCCCTGCGTCTTTGGGTTGGAAGCTCTCTTGCCTCGTCGAATTCCATTCCACTAGGCTGAAACGAGGCAAATTCCATGATTAATGATAAAATTTAGATATTATTACCACATGACAGGTGACATGAAATGCTTACAATAAACACATTTCATTGTGTGTTGTATTTGCCATTATGGGTCGTACCAATGGGAAACAATCATTAGGCATTGGGCTGTGTTTTGTAACACCCATTTATTGGCTTGCATTGTGAGCACATTTCAACAAAATCACGCAAAAGGGGATGCATTTTCAGTTCACCTCATATCAATAATGATACTTATATTCGACTGGCAGTTTGGTATTCAAATTCATATATTCTTTTTCAAATTTGAATGAATTGAATGTTCTGATGGCCCTAATGAATACTACACGGCACTCCACATTGTTCCGCTTACGCAGTGTTGAACAAGCTCTTTTCCTCTCTGTGTAGGTGGATGTCATCGTGACCACAGCAGGGGGCGTGGAGGAGGATCTGATCAAGTGTCTGGCTCACACCTACCTGGGAGAGTTCAGCCTCTCTGGCAAGGATCTGCGGCAGCGCGGCATCAACAGGTAGGGCACCGTGGTGGCACCAAAATAACACTGGAGGAGCCAAGTTCTTCATTCTTCACCATGGTGGCACCAAAATAACACTGGAGGAGCCAAGTTCTTCATTCTTCACCATGGTGGCACCAAAATAACACTGTAGGAGCCAAGTTCTTCATTCTTCACCGTGGTGACACCAAAATAACACTGTATAGGAGCCAAGTTCTTCATTCTTCACCATGGTGGCACCAAAATAACACTGTAGGAGCCAAGTTCTTCATTCTTCACCATGGTGGCACCAAAATAACACTGTAGGAGCCAAGTTCTTCATTCTTCACCATGGTGGCACCAAAATAACACTGTAGGAGCCAAGTTCTTCATTCTTCACCATGGTGACACCAAAATAACATTGTAGGAGCCAAGTTCTTCATTCTTCATCGCAGGAGCACCTACAATCTTTATTGCCCCATTAGTTATCCAGTTTATTAACTTCTTTGGGTTTATTATTATATGTTACTTATTACCCAATTCTCTGCCGTTGACTAAAAACACACTTCAATCAATATCTGAATAAAAAGATAGAAAACTAACATTCTTATTGTTTTTTACTATCTATGCTGCTATGCCTATACTACTATACACACTATGCTAATATGTCTGTTTGGGCTGTCAAAGAATATTCTATATTCAAATTAATAATCAAATACATACCGTAAATCCTCAAATAAAGGAGGGGCCTCTCATAATGGCCTTGGGGTTTGATGCATTTAGACAAACACAGGCCGGTCTCTATTATAAGGTCGCAAAAAAAAGTATTTTTTATTTTTTTCGTGCCGTGATATAGAATGAGATAAACTCTTGCCAATGGAAATCAAGTGCTGCCTCCCGCTACACTGACATTAACGTTTCCCTCTGGTTAGCTTTAGCGCTAGCCGCTAGCTAACGTCATAATATCTAGATATGTGGTGTCAGCTGGATGACGTTGACTTCGTTTGCAAACGTTAACGTTCGCTATCTATATGGCGTTGGCAGGAGAGGCTGGCGTTGTCCAGTTGACACATTAGAGATCATGATGCTATGACAGTGTTAGTAGCTAAAGCTACTGCATGTAAACAACTCGATTCGACGGAGGAAGTCGAGAAGGTACCACACGCTAAACCGTCCCCGGACCTAGGGCTGGGCGATATGGCCTAAATATGATATCACGATATTTTCTGACCTTTCGGCGATACGCATCACGATGTTTTTATTTTTTTCCCCAAAATTCATTATGAGGCTTACCAAGACAGTATTTGAGTTTGCAAGCTAACATTAAAGACAAAATAAAATACCCATGCATTTAGCATTTTTATATTATATATTAGATTTAGATTATTGGATTATTAGATTATATATTGCATATATTTAGCAATGAGATATTATATGATTTAGATATGAAATATGATGAATTGAAAATGGGGGACCCTGATGTAAACAAGACGAAAGTCTTTCTCTGGTCTGCATCCTCCAGTCCGCTGTTGACTGTTTTTTTTTTTTGATCAAATTTTTTTTATTATTAATTACATGAAACAGGACAACACAATAACCACAGTAACAAAAAACATAACTTTCACAGGAGAATAACAAACAATAATACAGAATAATAAATTATAAAGACAAAAAGAAAAAGAAACAGCGTCCAACCTATCAAATATAGATGGCTACTTCAATAACAAAAAGGGTCTTCAAAACATGGCAACCTTTCCCCACCTTTACAAAGTGGAGTGACTTAAAAGATTGTTTATGAGAGTGTTGCCGCAGATTTACTGTAGATAGCCTAGGTCCCTTACACATGTTCAAGACTGCCAAACTTGCAGAAGGTAAAGTGTAAGAAGAAAGAAATTCTTCCTCCAAGTTGGTTGACAGGTCAATCAGTCTGCCAATATTAGTCTCTTGGGGAGATGGCATGTGAATTGACATATAGCGCAGAATAGCTAAATACCAACCCCCCCTAAAATCCCCCCAGTCAAAGTTAAGAAGGACAAGACAAAAACCAAGACAGACAATACATTTCCTCCTCCCCCTCCCCAGAGACCGCCGGACCCCCCCGATCAAGCGCCCCAACCCCGCTCAGCCGCACACTGCGGTCTTTACCTTCTCAGCTGCTGCGAACCACAGGTCAATTCCAGCCTGCCCTACCCCGATCACCCGGGCCGTGGATATCTCAAGATAAATCACATCCAATAGAGTTAGGGACCAGTTAATCATTGTAAGCTTCTCAGGCTCCTTCCATCTCATTGCTATTAGCTTCTTCGCTGCTGTGACGCCCGCTAGGACAACCCTTTTCAGTTGTACGGACGCGGGTAGTGTCGTTATATCGTTCAGGAGTAGCGTAACAGCTGTGAATGGGATAGTTAAGCCACACAGATCTGAAAGTTTGTCCGTTATTGACCTCCAGAAGCGGGCCACTGGTGGGCAATCCCAATACATATGCATATAAGTGCCAGTGGCCTTTTGAGAGCACAAAGTGCACCGAGAGTCGGTTATCAGTCCCATAGCAAATAGCTTCCTAGGTGTAAGATAGGTCCTATGAATATAATTAAAATTAATTTGCTGGTGATTGGGGTTGCGGGAAGATAATGCCACATTTGCCCAAACATCATCCCAGTCAAACTCGGGGTCCAACTCCGGGATATCCACACGCCAGATTGTATCCAATGATAAATTTTTATACGTGGATTGAATTAAGAGCGTATAAAAGTCGGAGACAAACCCTCTGGATGTCGTCCTGTCCACTATGAGCCTGAGGAAGGGGTGTGGGTGCAAGGCTTGAGCCCACGGTACGCCATGCGCCCTCAGTGCTGACCTTAGTTGAAGGTAAAGAAAGAAGGACTCGCCGGGAAGATCATAAAATTCTCTTAAGTCCTGAAACGCACGGAGGCCGTTCTTATCATAAATATCCTCCAGAGTATGCACTCCCCTCCTTTGCCATTGAGGAATATTAACCGGCTTGTGTCCAACAAGTAATTGCTGGTTATTAAAAATTGGAGAGTCCAGGTGCCAAGGGCATTTAACCCCACACGACCTCTGTACATTACGCCACGTTTGGATCACGTGAGTTATGATCGGTCCATACCTCAGCCGGCATTTCGCAATAGAGACAGTGGAGTACACTACATCCTGCAATCTTAGCGGAGACACCGCCGCCGCTTCTAAGGAGCGCCACGATACAGCCTCTACAGGGTCTAGCCAGCACATCAAAGGTCTCAGTGAAAAGGACCAGAAATACAGTTTAAAATCAGGGATTGCGAGGCCCCCATCTCGTTTCCTACGTTGAGTAGTAGCCCTTTTGATTCTCGGGCGTTTGTTATTCCAGACAAACTTAGATACCATCGATTGTACCTTGCGCCAGTGGTCTATTGGAGGGGGCAGGGGGAGCATTGAGCTAATAAAATTTATCCTAGGCAGGATGTTCATTTTGATTATGGAAGCCCGGGCTTGTAAGGAGTTAGGAAGGGACGACCACCTGTCTAGATCCTGGCGTATTTTATCATAAGTACCCGTGAAGTTGTACTTAGTAGTTTGGTTCAGCGTGGGGAATATCTCTATGCCCAGGTATTTAAAATGTTCTACTATGGGGATATCAGCTGGTAGTCGTACCGCCTTGGCCAGTTCATTAAGAGGTAGGCAGGCTGATTTGTTCCAGTTAATCTTAAAACCTGACAATTTACCAAAGTCGTCGATTATCCTCAATAATTTTGTGGCCGACCGGGAGGGGTCGTCCATGAAAATCAGCAGGTCATCCGCATAGAGAGCAATTTTGTGTGGAGTATTGTTGACCATTATGGGGACGATGTCCTCCGATTGCCTAATAAATTGGGCCAAAGGTTCGAGGGAAAGCGCGAACAGTCCCGGGCTCAGAGGGCAACCCTGTCTAGAAGATCTGGAGACTGGAAAGAGTGTGGAACAGTTTTTGCCTGTCAGTATCATCGCAGACGGCGAGGCATACAGGACTTTAATCATATGAATAAAACTCTTTCCAAGACCCATGACCTCAAGTACCTTCCACAGATATGACCACTCAAGTCTGTCAAACGCCTTCATGGCATCCAAAGACAGAACTGTGGATGGAGTTGTATTGTCTTTACCGTTATCGATTACATGCAACAGCCTCCTAAGATTATCTGCAGCCAGACGCCCCGGGATAAAACCAGTTTGATCGCAGTGTACCAATACAGACATAAATCTCTGCAGGCGACGGGCCAGCACCTTGGCAAACACCTTTAAATCGGCCCCGAGAAGACTCAAGGGTCTATAGCTACCACAATCATTGGGATCTTTGTCCTTTTTGAGAAGTAAAGAAATCAACGCCATATTGACATCTCTTGAGAACTCCCCTTGTTCGATAGCGTAATTGATCATATCGAGCATCAATGGACCCAGTTGGTCCCAGAAAGCTAAATACACTTCGGGTGGAATACCATCCCAGCCTGGCGCCTTACCCCTCTGCATTTCAACAATAGTCTCCCTCAATTCTACGAGAGTAATTGGTCTCCCCAGTTCCTTGGCCTCTTCCTCAGAAATGTGGGGTATCTCAAGCCCGCCAATGAACGATTCAAATCTAGAGTCATCCAGATTACCCTCTGAGCTATATAACTGTGAGTAAAACTCTTTAAAAGTGTCATTGATCTTTTTCGAATCAGTAGTGACTGCACCCTGGCTCGTCCTAATCGAGGGGATATCTGAGAAATGATCATTTGATCGTATTTTCATTGCCAATAGATGGCTAGGTCTGGAGCCGTGAAAATAGTAATTTTGTCTTGTCCTATGTATCAAAAACTCAGACCAGGGTTCGAAATTAACGGGGGCTTGGGGCATAATGCCCTTGAAAATGGATAAAATGCCCTCGAAAAGCAGTTAAGGGGGGCACTTAATGCCCCCGACAGTTTACTAATTATATATATATATTTATCCGGTAATGGAGCGTCTGTGTATCGTATACGGTTCAGATGACGCGCAAATAAAAAAAATCATTTGGCGGAGCCGGTGTTCTGCACTGGCTGCAGCAGCAGCCAGGTGCTAGTCAGTTTGTGTAAAAATGGCACGCACAATATAAATCAATCTTCATTACGACTTTAAAAACATAGCCATTAACATTACATAGGCCTACACACATCTTGCCATAGCGTTAGCAGTTTGTACAATGTTTGTAGCTGTTAGCTAGCTAGCCCTTCACAACAACAGCTAACACCGTAGCTACTAGCTACTGTAGCAGAGGAGGAAATGGGAGTCTGAGAGGCGGGGTGTTTAAAGACAATGATAGGCGTTTATTCAACATCCAAGAAGGCTAACATACAACTGTGTTTTACTAACTCCAACCGGGACTATTGCCGCTTTCGCGCTGCTTGTTGACGTTATGAACTGCTCCTAACGTGACCGGAGCTGAAGGTGGCGGTGCCACACGCTAAAATGTCCGTGGGGACCCGGCGCCAACCCATAGATAGTTCCAACTCACCGAATTACGTAATCCACCACAGTTGCACTCAATATTTAAATAATGTTAGTCTAAATATATGTAGACAGAAACATAATAATTTCAAGCAGAAAACGAATCTTTCCATTAAGAACTGACAAGCAGGGAATTTAAACATGGTTGACATTGTTTTTGTGTGTTTATATTAATTAAAGAAAGGAAAGTCTAGTGCTGGCTGAGCATATTGTTTGTTTGCACTAAATTAATACTTTGACAAATGTAGCCTATATTTTTCAGTCAGTTCGGTCTTTGTGTGCCAAACATTATTTAAGGCTGTAAACACTGTAAACCTTTTATTTTATTTTTAATAAATGAGAAACATGTTTAGATTTGAGTGTTATAGAAAAAGAAAGCAATACGCTTGGACCAGCACTCACAGATTTTGGTATATTTAATGGCAGCCTGAAACAAACATGTTTCGGAACGATTATGTTCCGAAACATGTTTGTTTCAGGCTGCCATTAAATATACCAAAATCTGTGAGTGCTGGTCCAAGCGTATTGCTTTCTTTTTCTATTATACTCGACGGGATTTCAGCACCCAGTGTTATAATTTGTGAGCGCAGTCTATATTGACTTTTAGATTTGAGTGTTAAATTTTTTTTAATAAAAATTAACGTATATCGAACTGAAAACCGTGACCCCAAATTTGTGATATGAACCAAACCGTCCATTTTGTGAACCGTCCCACCCCTACCGTTTATCATAAAAATTCAGTGCCCCCGAAATACAAAAAAAGCCCCCGAAAATCAATTAAGGGGGGCAAAAAAAGCCCTTGAAAAAAAATGTTAATTTCTAACCCTGACTCAGACTGTTGTTTAAGTATGGAGTTTATTTCTTTTTTGACTATCTTACGTTGTGTGTTTAGTCGTTCATTATAGTCAGTTTGCAAGGATGCGTATAGGTCCGCATATAATGATTCCAGTCCTTCTAGCTTTTTTGACCGGGATTTTCGCAAATTGGAGGCAAATAGTGTGACATGACCCCTGATGAATCCTTTCAATGCGTTCCACAGGACCCTAGGGTCTTCTACTGTGCCAACGTTGATCTGCAAAAATTCAGCTAGTTTACTCCTGAACTCAGAACAGAAGTCATCGTTCTTTAGCAAGGTCGAATTAAAACGCCATCTGGGAGCTCTTGCGGAGAGCCTGCCAAAGGTTGCCGTAAGGAAAATCCCCTTGTGGTCTGAGAGAGCCAAGGGAACCAATGAGACATCGAAACTATCAAACATATTAGGGGACGCGAATGCATAGTCAATTCGAGAGAAGCTTTTGTGTCTGGCTGACAGGTGAGAGTAATCAGTCCGCTGTTGACTGTTGTTGTATTGAGCTGTACTGTATTGTACCCATGCTGCAATCTGTTAATAACGTTCTCATTCATTCAGTCGGCAAACAGAATCATTTTGATTGACAGTCGCGTCTGCCAATTACGTCACATCGCTTGCACCCGCCCTACTGTTCTTAGCACCAATCGGCAAGCGCATATTCATTTTTTACTTCCGCCATTGGAGAGCTCAATGACAATAACAATGGCAGCCGTAGCTCGCCGCGGCCGACGTTTAGCTTTTAGCTCCGCAGAAGGACTAAACGACTGGAGGCATAATGATTTTACTGCAACGGATGTTATAATAAAAGCCTTTCCATACATCTGTCTGATTGAAAACTTTATTAACAGACCGCAGAATGGGCACAACTGAGTCAGCACGGGCTGAGATATGAACGACTAATGCTTGCTATATAGGTCGACCTCGGTCGTTGCTATGTAAATACGCTGATGTTATTGAAAGTGTAACTATATAACGTTAATGCCACAAAACGAATGCCTTTGTTATCATAAGTAGTAACTTTTGATGCAGTAGTGTGTGTGTGGGGCGGCGCTGTTCAAAAGTGTCAATGTGTGGACCAGATTGACGCGACACAAGCCTCTTGGGCAAAACATCACGATATCCACGATACGTTTAAAAAGTGTATCGTTAATGAACTGTACCCGATATTTATATAATATCGTCATATCGCCCAGCCCTGGGCCGGACCCCACAACCTAGTATAGACAGTTCCAACTTCAGTGTGTGAATTACGTTAATCCCGCAATTACTCAACTGCACTCAATATTTAAATACCAATGCTACTCTAAATAAATGTAGACAGACAATGTACGTATTAAAAAATAATAATAATGCAATAAAAGTCTGAAAATGAAGGGATTATGTCAATTTTTTTTTAATTAAGGCCTGCCTCTTATATAAGCCTCTCTCTAATAAAGGCCTGGTGCTCTTTGCAGCTGAGGTAAATAGAAGACCCGTCCTATATTTGAGGATTTACGGTACATTCGATTGTAAAAATGTATATTCGAATTGTGTGCATTTTAAAAATTTAAAATAAAACGGCCCCGGCGATCTCCTTCTCGACTTCTCATGTGTGTCTGAACGTGCTGCATGACGAACAGGAGAGACGTGACTCATATATATACCGGTATTCATGGGATATCACTGCACCCTTTACGTGCACCTTACAAAAGCATTGGATAAAAGTATACGTTCACACTAATAAAAGGAATTGTCTATTGGCTGAGCAGCCTGGCATTCGTGTGATATCGTGTCCGGAATCAACCTGGAAATGGAATGAAAACGGCTAATAGTTGTTGTCGTCGAAAATGTATAATAATCACAAGATACATTCAGTGCTGGATCTAACTACCGTAATTCCTCTAATAGTAACCGGTATTCAAATACAAGCCGGGTCTCTATTAATGGCCGGGTGCGCTCTTGAGCTAAGCAATTATAAGCCGACCTCCTAATACAAGCCGGGTTACTAATATACTGAGCTGCATACTGAGCTAGTTACTTGATTTCACTTTGAAAACGTTGAAATGACCAGTGACCACCTGTAATTGCTCTGTTTACTATTTCATACAGTACTTGGTTTCAATAAATGAACCCAGTACATTTTACTGGGTTCAAACTGACACAAAATGTTGATTTATTCATTATGATCTGTTTGAAAATTAGAAATATAGGCCTCTCTCTTATACATGCCTCCTCCTAATACAAGCCTGGTACCCGCTACAGTTGAAACAAATACAAGCCGGGGTTACTATTAGAGGAATTACGGTAAATGGATTTGAGACACATTTATGGAAAGTTCAAGACCGGACAACAACGCTTCTGGAAGGGTAGGAATGACATGCGACGGCGCTTCCAATTCGTGATGATGGCGAGTTCAGATCCCAACTCGGCTCCAGAGAGAGTGATTTGCACTCCGAGCAATCTGAAAAGCCCCGTTTGGAAATACTTCGGATTTATGCTGAACCAGTTAGCGCTAAGTCAGCTAAGTTACATCCCTCAGGGCAAAACGACTTTGTTTTGTCACATTTCTAGGAATTGTGTGTATGAATTTTATTTAAAACATGAAACAAGTATATTGGCTACTGTAGGCTTTTTTTTATTTATTTTTTTAAACTTTATTTTTTAGCGTTTATCGCTTTTTCTGGTCAAGCATGACCGACAGAAACAGGTTGAAATGGGATGTAGAGCAGGGGAAGACATTCTGAGAAATGACGGCGGGTCCGGGAATCGAACTTGTGTCCCCCAGATCCGTGACGAGCACGGTTTTCCCCGACGCAGAAATAGCGCCGAGATATGCGGTGAGCTACGGGAGCTCCCCCTCTACTGTAGGCTTACTGAACAGATATTGAATAATTAATTGATATAAGCATCATATGGATCCCCAATGGTTTGATTACTATTTCATGTCAAGGAGAATATATAGTTTACTTTCAAATAAATGATAAATTACGTCAGATCTCTACATCTACAGTATCTTTGTTTGGACTGCAATCCAGAGCGTCTCTTACCCGCATACATCATACCCGGAGCCTCAAGGCAAGTTTGGTCCATTGCCTATACAAATACTGTTCATCATACGAGTCCCTGCAAACCTGCGTTCAATTTATTTTTGACAAATGGTGATTGGTAGAGTCCTTTCTCAGCACATCCCATGCCGTTCCTCATAGCGGTTAGTTAGCCACAATCCAATGCAAAGGCAATGGGTGCTTCACCACAGTGCACACATAGTAGATTTCATTCAGCTTCAGTCAGAGCTAGTATACCGGTAATAATAATAATAATAATAATTATATAATAATAATAATAATAATAATAATAACTGGACTTTGTATGAGGAATGGCATGGATTGTGCTGAGCAATGAAGATCAACATCATGTATCATGAATCAAGCACTTCACATGTCTTTCAAATATACTATTATATATTATATAATGTCTGGGAGTGTTGCATTTATTTTGCATTTATTTAACATTATTTGGACTTTATAGTGTTTTGTTTTTCAAATAAATTTGATTTGATATATATATATATATTATTTAACTGCATTAATTTGCCTTGTGTCTCCTCCTGTTCATAGGATAGGGAACCTGCTGGTCCCTAATGATAACTACTGTAAGTTTGAGGACTGGTTGATGCCCATCTTGGACCAGATGGTGCTGGAGCAGAACACCGAGGTGAGGGTTGTGAATGGGGGATGAGCACGGTTATTAGAATATAAAAAATTATGAATATTCTCACGCTTTTAGTTTGAATGTACTTTTGAAGGTACTATCCGGTTAACCAAAGTTTTTCAATAGAGTAATCGAATATTGATATGCCTTCAAATTCCCATCCCTAGTTGTGAAAAGAACTTGGTGTTCAGACACAGGAAGTCTTATCTTTTACAACATACTATTTCTGGCGTACTACCCTGTCATTTATTATAAGCCGTTTATTATAAGCCGTTTATTATAAGCCGAACATTGAGTGCTCAGAACATTGAACTATCCACACACAAGCACACATGAACACACACACGACACGCACGCTGTGCACGCTCACACACAAGCAGCCACTTAACACTTTAACATGAGCGGGCACACACTCATGTCGCACACACGCACACTTATGGCCAAAGGAAAGGACACTTTAAATTAGAATAACAGGAACAGTGTATTGCACTACCAAAGCTAACTAGCATGTCCCATATGCTCTGTAAATAACTATGTACAGATACCGAGATGTCACTCCATGTTACCTGTTACCTGTTTACTGCACAATGTTGTTTTTTCATTTTTTGATTCTATTATATGTTGTACCACTGTATTGCACATCGTTGCGGGCAAGACCACCCGCATTTCATTGTATACCTGTATGCCGTGACAATTAAAACTATTGACTTGAAAAAAAAAAAGGCTGAGAGTGATATGCTTAAAGCTACTACAAGGAACATTTTCAACAAAATATGTCATTGTCGTTGGTATAATTACATTAAACAAATAAGACAAATGTTTTTTGCCGTAATGCTGCCAAAGTGTGGACATTGATGTTACAATAAATATGCTGCCAAAGTGTGGACATTGACGTTACAATAAATATGCTGCCAAAGTGTGGACATTGACGTTACAATAAATATATTGATGTCAAAATCCTCCTAGTAGTGCCTTTAACCTGACTATAGTCACATTTTCACATTACCATACATACCATACACATGTCAAAACATGGCGGCAAGTCATGAGAATCGCTGCGTTGAGAAGTCTCTTCCTTTTGCGAGTTTCGACACTGGAAGGACGTTTGTCAAGGAAGGAGGGAAAGTGCACAAGAAGGTTTAGGTGATGCGTTTTTGACCCTTTAACCTCTCCTCCACCCAGGGCACTCGCTGGACCCCGTCCAAGATGATCAACCGGCTGGGCAAGGAGATCAACAACCCGGACTCTGTTCTCTACTGGGCCTACAAGGTCAATGCCGTGCAATGTTTAACTTTTCTCCTCGCAAAGTGTCCTGTTGTTCTTAACACTTTCATTGCCAGCCATGCGGTGTGCCTTACCCCCTTGAATGCCACCACCCACTTCAATGATAGAGCTCTCATATTTGCAAACGCATAAACTATGTCTTAAATTATGGCTATGTGTCTAATCTGGCCGTCGCTTATCAATGACTTGTTTGCAGTCAACATTGTCGAAACGGATTGTTTTTTAATCGGTTCATTTCCGTTTTATACCATTTTGAAAAACGCTATTTTTTTTTTTAAGTTTCAGGAAAACATTTCAGGAAAAACATTCTGTGATAATCGCCCTTTACTGGAATATTCTGGAATACACAAAAAACATTGTCATTTTTCGGCCTATTTATGAATCGTTTTCAAATAAACGCTAGATTATCGATAGTATGTGTACTTATGCACGCTATATAAGCGGGCTGAAAAATCTATTTCCTGATCAGCACACACACACACACACACCAGGGTTTCCATTAGAAAAAATTGTTGCCGGCCTCAGTGTCCGGTAGATTTCAATCTACCGGTCAAATGAGAGAAATTCCGGTCAGAGTTTATTGAGCTTAAAAACAATTGATAGGCAAAAGAATTACAACAAAACAAAAGAATGACATCATCAAGGCATGTAGATTTATAATATTTTTACTTAAAACTAGGCTACTTTTGCGTATAAAGTCATTATATTCCAAATAAAATAAGTCCCGAGACTCGTGCTGCTGCCGACTTTAAATCAAATAGGTGTCTGTGGGCAGTTGCCCGACATTAATAAACAACAGTCTGTTATAATCACATTTTTATGAGCTAACGAATTCCGTTATATTGGACATTTGTATTAATTATATCAAGCGAAGAACTGAGAAATTTGGCAGAGAGAGACGGCAACATTATCGTGGGTTTGCGTGACGACTCTCTCTCTCTCCACCTCCCAATGACTTATTTGCGAGAGTATGGCGCTGCAGAGCAGCAGATTCAGCTGTTATTGGCTCTTTTCTGGGGACCGCACAGCAGCGCCCCCCACCCAACATTGAATTGCCAATGGCTGAATTGGAGTACTGCTGGAGTACTGCACTGTGCTGCTGCTGCTCCGGCTCTGCAGCTTCACAAAAGTTCGCACACCCAGCACTAAGCTCTCGCTGACAACGTCGTTGTCATTATTAGAAGCAACGATGAAACAAATGTAATGATTGTTTCGTTCATCGCATCGCATAGGCTATTTAATTTTAGCCTATTTTAATACAATTCAAATAATCAAATTGTGCTTAGACTCAGGGAATTATTTTCACCGGACATTAAGACCGGAGAGATTAAATATGTCGGACTTCAACAGATTTTGCCGGTCAAATACCGGTAATTACCGGCTAACAGAAACGCTGACACACACACACACATATGGCACACGTTGATATCTCTGTGAAAATAGCTCTGATTATCCTAAGACTGGTAAAATAGATTCCTTACCTCAGATCAGATGTTCTCCAAAAAGATTATTCCAATTCCTGATCGCCATTCCAAATATCGATTGCGTTTATTGATCCAACGCTGGGTACTGGAAATATGTATTCCACGCTGTTCTGGGACTCTGCAATGAATCCGATCCTCTCGGGTGACTTCCCCGAGAAGTTAAATGAGGAAGCAGGATTTTTTTCCCCCCATGTGTTTCATTCAATCCATTCCAAAGGGGTGCAGTACCACAGGGAGAGACGATAGGGGGCGGTATTTTCCCAATGGAGCTCAGAGAGAGTTTGCAGC
The DNA here is from genome assembly GCF_963971535.1 of Notolepis coatsorum. Classification (NCBI taxonomy): domain Eukaryota; kingdom Metazoa; phylum Chordata; class Actinopteri; order Aulopiformes; family Paralepididae; genus Notolepis; species Notolepis coatsorum. Next base: position 79,481,025 of record NC_140178.1, on the reverse strand, counting down.
ACTAACGTGAGTCTAGATTGATGAAATATGAATTCAAATCGCTAATAAAAACACACAATATCTCTCGTCGTTGGCAATGAACGGTCGGCATGAACAAACGAGTTATCTCGTTGTTGGCATTGAAAGTGTTAAGTACCTAGTGGAGTTTGTTTCCGCTGCTAGTGTTCACTTCTCCACTGACATGTAAACCCTAAAAAACAGGACTGATTTCTGCCTTGTTGGCTGTTCTTAATCCTTAAGTCTTCTTACTCTCCTCCTGTTTTTGAACCCTAACCATTTCACCCTCTGGTGAATACCTGGAGTGTGTTTGTACAGACACTGGTAGCGATGTGGTTGTCTGTGAGCTCAGCTGTGACCCTACATTTACATTTACATTTAGTCATTTAGCTGACGCTTTTATCCAAAGCGACTTACAAGTTCTGTACGACAAGTCATCAGTCGTGTGTGTGTGTGTGTGTGTGTGTTTTTTCTCTCAGAACGACATCCCAGTGTTTAGCCCTGCCCTGACAGACGGCTCACTGGGAGACATGATCTACTTCCACTCCTACAAGAACCCAGGCCTGGTGTTGGACATAGTGGAAGGTACAGTTCAAACGGCTCCACACTAGATAGTAGCTACTAGCTGGAGTAGTCTATGGCTCGTTAGTACGGTTAGATCAATGCGAGATTGTTGGCTCCAGTACTGATTTCAGAGCTTATATTTCAGATAACTAATTTATCTGCTCATGTACTCATTTTAATTATTTATTTTTTAAAGATAGACAATTCCTTGCAAATATTGGTCATTTTATAATGTGGAAAAGATTGGTAAAGATGGAAGTAAAAGCAATTTTGTTATTTTAACAAAACTGTATTCCTTTAACCTCAAGCAAATAAGAACATAATTTCTGTCTCACATACAAATAGCCTTATGCTTAAATTAATAAACGTTTTTGTCTTTCAAACAAAAATAGAAAATATTTTAAACATCGAACAAAAGGTTGTTTGGTAGATAGATTTTCTGTTGTAAAAATGCTTCTTGGCAATAGACTTTATACCGTTTTCATGGGTTGCGCCCATGAACAATTTGCCAAATCTTCTCTGCTGATGGCAAACAGCTTATTCTGCTGTTGACCTGGTCAGGCGCCTGATTGGCAGCACCTGTGAGCATGGGCTCTGCTACAGTGGTCAATTGGTGACTGCTCCAAGAATCAACATGCCACGTTTGTCTGATCTCGATAGGGCCTGTGCGATAGGGCAACTTCAAGCTGGTGTTCCACAAAAGTTATTTGGAGTGAGCCCTATTCCCATCTCCAAACTGAGCTCTGGTACCATCTCCAAACTGAGCTCTGGTACCATCTCCAAACTGAGCTCTGGTACCATCTCCAAACTGAGCTCTGGTACCATCTCCAAACTGAGTCCTGGTACCATCTCCAAACTGAGTCCTGGTACCATCTCCAAACTGAAGGCCAGTGCTACAGTGTGTTTGTTTAATCGTCAAAGCTAACGTTACCTCTCATTGTGTATTCTACCAAGCAAACCCGGGTTTAACGTTACCTCTCGTGTATATCGGCTGACGGTAGTATTAACAACAACAAACTTAACACATCAGCGATCTTGTTGTGACACTAAACTCTCCGCTCGGTGGTAAATTGGGTTGATTTCGGTTTTGTTTCATCAATAAATAAGGCAGAATACACAGTGAATCCATTCTTTTTTGTTTATTGCTTGGTTCTGTCGCAAACAAATCCTGAACGAAATGCATCCTTAGCGAGGCAGTAAAGATGGCGGCGCCGGCGTTCTGTTTTTGTTCAGACTGAGGCTACAAAGTGTGACGCGTCTCTCTTCTGACCAGTCAGTGGTCTGCAATGTTTCACATGACTTTTCTGGTACCACTTCTACCCAATAGGGTCGCTTGGAACCGAGTAGGGTATATCTGCAGAGCCGCAAGCCAACTTTATTATTATGATAAAAAACAGCGGTGACGCGGCAGCCTAACTCTGCGGTGAGCGTGATGCAACAGCGATACCGCGGTAATGCGGTTATCGCGGCAGCTCTACTCTTGCTCCCTGCCTTTGTGAAAACTGACTACCTGTTTTGGGTACATCTTCACACAATCAACAGAGACAAATTCAGGAGAGTCAAGCGCCATCAAAGGAGAAGTGTTCTGTGCATCAAATCTTAAAAAGAAGTAATTAAGTTCATTAGCTTTGTTCCCGTCTGTTGGTGACAGGTATAGACAACTCGGGTTGTTATGGTCACGTCATTCACAAATGGGTCACGTGATGTTGTAGCACGAGTAAAAGTCAGCTGTTCACCGGCGGGTTTCAGGTACGGTAATGATGAGGGGGTGAACGGGGAAGTCACACTTTGCTGACTGCACGCACGCTACACTATGATAAATCAAGCCGTGATTCACTTTATTTTTGATACTATATGAACTGTTTTTAACTCCAATAAACTAACCAAACACAGTATCCTGGAGCAGTGATTATGTGACGAGCAGCACGTCTGGCAGGTATCATTTTTTCCCCGATTTAGTCACTCGTGACTAAATGTTTGGACAGTCGCCATACACCGTCATTTAATATAATTAGCTGCTTTTTCCTTACAAATGGGGCTGCACCATTTTAAAAGGGAAATAAACAGGCTTTCCAATGGTATAAAGGTCATTGCCAAGAAGCATTGTTACAACAGAGAAATAATCTACCAAACACAAATTTGAGAACTTAAAAAATATATATTTATTCGAATGAAACACAATTGTAACACACCACAACAAGTTTGTGCATTTATACCAGCCAATATTTTTCAGCTCACCAATATATCCGTCAAGCCCTAGTGAGTCATAACACAGACATCTGTTGTGTTCCAGACATCCGCAGGATGAACAGCCAGGCGGTTTACGCCAAGAGGACAGGGATGATCATCCTGGGAGGAGGGCTGGTTAAACATCACATATCCAACGCCAACCTCATGGTAACAACCGTTCACTTCCTTGCGCTTCATTTATACATTTATTTACATATGGAATAATCACTTCCTGTTATTCACTCACTTTCTCACACACACACACACACACACACACACACACACACACACACACACACACACACACACACACACACACACACACACACACACACACAAACAGACTAACTCACCTCTGTATTTCCTTCCCTGTTTCTCTCCAGAGGAATGGAGCAGACTACGCAGTATTTGTGAACACAGGTCAGGAGTTTGATGGTTCAGACTCTGGCGCCAGACCCGATGAGGCCGTGTCCTGGGGCAAGATCAGAACAGACGCCCACCCTGTCAAGGTAGCGTGGAGGAGGTGGCATACTGGAAATGAGGTTGAGAACCACTGCTCTAGGCATTCAGTCTGATAAATACTGTAGATAACGTGGTTTTCACATGTCTCATGTTCAATGTGCATCTTGTTCATTATCTCCAGGTGTATGCGGACGCCACCATAGTCTTCCCCTTGTTGGTGGCAGAGACCTTTGCCCTCCACGCAGACAAGCTGACAGCCGGCAGGAAGTTTGAATGAACGGCGAGACTACAGTCACGTTTTGTCTCTACAGTCGTCTCTCTCCGCAGCTCTTCCTTTTGTCCCATTCAACCTAGATTTTTTTTGCCATTCTCTGACCATTTTTGTGAAAAAGAAAAACAACATTGTTTTAGTAGTCAGTAGAGTGCATTATCGCAATACCTACCCAATTATATTGTATTGGTATGTTGATAACGTGTATCTTGGTTTTCAAGGTTTTGTTTTATGGTAGGGCTTATAATGTTTTTCTGTCGCATCCTCTTCTTTTTTACATTTATTTATTTAGTACATTTACCGTGGAATGTTTGAACTATTTTGGAAGCAGCTCTGGGACCAACACTGGTTCTAATGCCAGTGGAGGAGTGTTTACCTTCGCATGCATGTCTTTAAGGTGTGGGAGGAAACCCAACGTGAACATGGGGACAACATGCAAACTCCACACACACTTTCTTGCTATGAGGCAGCAGTGCAATTTATATATAAATTATATATATATATATTATTTTTTTTGTTATGCCAAATCCCTTCCTGGTCTTCACGCTGTCCTACTGTCTGTCTGGGGAGGGTGTAGACTACATTTACATTTACATAGACTACCACATGCTACCCTACTGTCGGTCTGAGGAGGGTGTAGACTACCACATGCTACCCTACTGTCTGTCTGGGGAGGGTGTAGACTACCACATGCTGCCCTGCTGTTGGTCTGGGGAGGGTGTATACTACCACATGCTACCCTACTGTTGGTCTGGGGAGGGTGTAGACCAGGGGTTCCCAAACTTTTCAGGCCAGGGCCCAGAAAATAAGGCGTCAGAGAGCCGCGGCCCAATGCACATCGTCTGGCTTTTTTTTTGTTTTTTTTTGCCAGGCGACCGATTTTTTACGCCAAATATCACTTCAATCCTATTAAGTTAGTTCAAGTTAGTTATTCATTTATATGTGCTATTTATGAGAGGGCTAACTTGTTGCAAAATAATAATGATAATAATAATAGCCTCATTAAAATACTATTGTTGCTTCGGTTGTTTTCAGCGTTTTATGTGCATAATCTGTTATTTAGTTTGAAATGTTCGTTGAAATAAGTAGATTTTTCGTTTTTGTTTATTTATTAAGTTAATATAAAACCATATAGTCACATTTTAGAATACAATAGTATAGAATTTTAGAATACAACTAGAAACACTGTCCTGGCCTGCTTCTAAGTTCAGTGGCCTGACAAAAAAATAATAATAAAAAAATAAAAAATAATTCTTTTTTTTTTTAATTTTTTTTAATTTTTTTTTTTTTTTTTTAAATCATCTCGCGGCCCACCCGTGGCTGCTCGCGGCCCACCTTTGGGTCGCGACCCCGACTTTGGGAACCACTGGTGTAGACTACCACATGCTACCCTACTGTTGGTCTGGGGAGGGTGTAGACTACCACATGCTGCCCTGCTGTTGGTCTGGAGAGGCTGTAGACTACCACATGCTGCCCTACTGTCGGTCTGGGGAGGGTGTAGACCACCACATGCTGCCCTACTGTCTGGGGAGCGTGTAGACTACCACATGCTGCCCTGTTGTCGGTCTGGAGAGGCTGTAGACTACCACATGATACCCTACTGTCGATATGGGGAGGGTGTAGACTACCACATGCCTCATCCGATACATGTGGAGTCAGTCGCTTCTTTTTACCTGACAGCTAGGAGTTTCACTCCCCCAGATCCCCTCCCTGCTGAACAGACGACTGACCAGTAGGAGGCGCTGTTGCAATGACCAGAATTCATACCCCACCGGTGAACACCGGCAATTGTGTTCATAGGGACGACTCGTGTAGTTTTCATGACATGTAGTTTCATGACTTTTTAGTCATTAGAATACTTTGACATTTTAGTGTGGTCAAATTAAATAAAAATGAGAGTGGAAAAATAGCTGTATATATCGTAGTATCGAATTGCCATACTAGATTATTTTACATGCAAAATAAAGAATCACAATAGAATCGTAACAAGGGCTAATTGTCATGAGAGCATCATAGGAGCTCTCTAATTAGTCCACAAGAGCATCATAGGAGCTCTCTAATTAGTCCCACCCCAACAGGAAGGTCCAAGCAACTGGAGTTAACTGCTATGGGATTAAATTAAGACTTTGACAGATTATAATGTGACATTTTCTTGTCTCAATGTTTTCTATACAGCTTGTTATGTTTTGTTTTTTTACGGGTACTATTGTACTTATTGGTAATAAGTTATGTTTGAAATATCATGGCAGCATGCTATAGCATGTACCAAAGACTGTACGGGTATGTCTCGAAAGTAAATGGTTGTGTCTGAATGAGAGAGAGAAAATGTGTGTGTGCATTCAATACAGTTTGTGTCAGACAGGCGCACACTATTGAGGAAATATTACCCAGTAGAGTTTTATTTTAAGTAGTATTTGGGAGTAGCATGTCCCGTCTCTACACTACGCCTCCCTGGGTCACACAGTACAAGGCCTTTTCATTGCTTCACAACTCCTCATCATGTCTACTCCTGTGCATTACTGGTGATTAGGAACAGAGATATAATGCCTGTATGGCGCAATAAATCATATATGAATTATCTCTGTCCACGTGTTTATTTTGAGGATAGTAGAAGATGCACGCTAGGATTAGGGAGGTGGGGTAAATTAAAAGCACAAATCCACACGGGGGCACTCGCGTGACTAATGGTAATGTACGCCGTTAGTTTCCATCAATTGCAGCTCACTGACTGCAGTCTGCAGGCATCACTCTGTCCCTCTCTCTCTCTATATATATATATATATATATGCATTACTGGTGATTAGGAACAAACCTACCGAAGTCGGCCCATGTCACCCCACTTCTTAGGGACCTGCACTGGCTCCCCATTGCTGCACGAATCCGCTTCAAGGCCCTCGACCTAGCATACCGTGCGGCAAAGGGAACCGCTCCCGCCTACCTCCGGTCAATGGTCTCTAACTACACACCCTCAAGACCCCTACGCTCTGCATCTTCTGGCCGCCTCAGACCTACTCCTATCCAAGCTCCGGGAGGGTCATCAAAGAGAAGTCGCCTATTCTCAGTCCTTGCCCCACAATGGTGGAATGAACTACCCACCCCAGTTAGGACAGCCGAATCACGTCCAATCTTTCGCCGTCGACTAAAGACGCACTTCTTCAACCATTATCTGAATTAAAAAAAAAAAAAAAAAAAAAATCTAACCCTAACTAACCGTACTGTCATGCACTTGTCCTAATAAACTAACCTACACTGTAGCACTCAACACTTTGATGAACATTGTTGCTCAGCTGATAGAGTTGTGCCCTTCCTGATGGCTTGTCGTACAGAACTTGTAAGTCGCTTTGGATAAAAGCGTCAGCTAAATGACTAAATGTAAATGTAAATGTATATAATGCCTGTATGGCTCAATAAATCACATTAATTATCTCTGTCCACATTTTGTGGATAGTAGAATATGCACACCAGGATTGGGGAGGTGCCAGCCATGGCAGAACTTAACTTAACTTGGGGGGATAAGTCAAAACCACACTCAAAGTCAAGGCCTTTATGCAGTAAAGTCTTTATTCATCCTAGTAATCTAATCTTTCATATGAATGTCAGTTTTACTGCACTCTGTTGACGATTGAGATTACACAATCGTGATTCCACCTACAGCCAGTCCATACATGTTTTTGCATTTGCTACATCTGCTGTTCTGAATTGTCTGGTAGGACATTCCTGGGAATATCATCCGACACACAGGAAGTGATGCTTTATTTTTTTTATAAATAGAAGACAAACTCCGCAGTTATGGATTTTCAAGATGGAAAGCAAGAAAAGGCAAAAGCAATGACCATTTATCACTGATGGATGTGGCCAAAACAAAACTGATGTCACGGGATGTATCGACAGGACACAGGTCTTGTTGGCTGTACACACAGATACTGTATTATATTTTTATAAAGTCCATTCAGTCTAGGTCACCATTTAGTCCAGTTCTGTTAAAGGTGCAGTGTGTTTTGGGGGATACGTTTTCAACTCAAGAGTTGTGGAAATATTCTATGGTGTATGAAAAATATACATTACAATGAACTATGCTCAGGGAAGAAGAACTGGGACACTGAACAGTTACCATTTTACTGTACAATTGTAGGGCCAGACATTTCTTTTACAAATATATTTAGATGTACTACTTCAGTTTGATTTACAGTGCTTCATAATAATTTTTCTTAGAGGTTATGATAAAGTTAGATACAGACTCTATTTCAAAGAATTACATCATAGTAGCAGGCTCTGCAAACAATTTTCTCTCTCAAAACTACATGGTGCACCTTTAAGTTGGCCGGTCTCTCCGGGACAGTTTCTCTGGTGTCTTCAGCCCACACAGGCTTAAAGCAGCAACCTAGTTAGGCTGAGTGCAGCTACACCACAGCCCGCTGCCACCGTGGATCTAAGATTACCGCTTTAAACAATATGTTTGTTGAAATGTTTAAATAAAATGGTTTATTGCATTGGGTAATATGTATTTGACCAATACACAGGATGTGTTGTGACGAGTGATTATACATAGGAACCTAGTTTAGATGTGAAAGGGTATGGTTGTGCTGTGCATTAGTGTGTGTGGGTATGTCATTGGGGTTACAAAGTGCACACCTCCCATCACACGTTTCATTGAGTTAGAGCCACAACTCCTGGCACTGGTCAGACCTAAGGTACTGTGTACAGTATATCACAATGCAGCTGTGCCTATTACATCATAATTCCACAAGGGGGCACTCACATGACACTAATGTATGCCACAACGTTATTTTCCATCTGTCATTAGCAACTATCTATTGCAGCTCACTGCCCCTTTATTTCTTTCTCTATCTCCCTTCCTCTCTCTCTCCCTCTCTCTCTCTCTCTCTCTCTCTCTCTCTCTCTCTCTCTCTCTCTCTCTCTCTCTCTCTCTCTCTCTCTCTCTCTCTCTCTCTCTCTCTCTCTCTCTCTCTCTCTCTCTCTCTCTCTCTCTCTCTCTATACATGGTATATACACACACATACAACACACAGATACACAGTGCAGTCCATAAGTTTGAGTCCAGTGAAACATTTGTTGTTGTTTTGGCTCTGTTCTCCAGCACATTGGAATGTCTAGGTTAAAGTGCAGAATTTCAACTTTAATTTGAGTGTTTTTACATCCATATTAGGTGAACCATCTAGGGACCCTTTATACACATTTTTTAGGGAACCAAAATTAATAGAGGCCTTGCACATAATGTTTGTGTAGTTCTCTGTCTTCCAACATGGCTGCCTGTAATGTAGCAACCATTGCAACGGCATAGACAAAGGTTGTTGATATATGAGAAATATATCCATAAATATCTAAGAAGAAGAAGTCTTTAATTGTCATGCAGATTAACACACACACACATGTGAGATGGGCGACACATAGGAACACACACACATGCACTGGGTCGCAGATGAAATGCACTTTCCCCATCACGTCATCTTTCCCCCCAAGGGCAGCCGGGACCAGACATGGGCAGGCATGGGCCACGCCCAGGGACCAATCCAAGTGCTCCTGCCCGTATTCGTCAGGGACACGATCTGTTCTGCATGTTATTCCATTGGGTTTATCTTATCGGGAGAGGAAACCCTTGCGAGCACCGGGGGGAACATGCAAACTTCACACAGAAAGGCCCAGGAGTTACCCCACCCGGGTACCTGGCAACGCGGCAACCTGGTCCCCAAGCGGGAATCGAACCCAGGACCTTCTAGCTGTGAGGCACTACACCACCATGCCGTGTAATGAATATGAGTCTCATTACTGGATCTTGTCATGTTTGTTTTACCTACTCTACCACTGAACAGAAATGTGGCATTTTATTCTGAAAGTTGTTACCAATCGTTACAGGCAGCCATGGAAGAAGGAACTGCACAAACATTCCATGCAAGGAATGCAAATTTACATAAACCTGAAGTCATCATATTTAATATTTGGTTGCAAAGTCTGCAACCTTTCAGTGGTAATTTGTGAAATTATTTCTGCCAGCAAAGAAGATACCCTATAGGCCTATCCATTTGAATGGGACTTAGGGGAGCCTCCATGAGAATACTGAAACACAGTATGGGCTGTGTAGTTGACTTCCTCACCTATGAGTCACTAGTGAAAGTAGAGATAGGTACAATGTCAGTGACAATTTCTCCATTGACTTCCATAGTAAAATAGGACACGAAAAAATTACTGAAATTACATCTATCTGTACTTTCACTTATAGTGACAGGAAGGTGATGACTTATATTTTCTTTGAAACCTCTGGGACTGGACAAAATAACATTCTGTGTTTGAGTATGAAACATCCCATTAAGTCCCATTCATACTGTATGTATTGAGGGGCATTGGTCTCTGCTTTGTTAGCAGGAATGACAAAATAATGTAATGGATTAAGGGTTGCAGGTTTTTGCAACCAAATATTATATAATGTAATAATATATAATAATATAATGTAAAAATATATAATGGGGGGGGGGGGGGGGGGTAAAAAGGGCTCCAATTCCTACACAGTTCACATGATATGCATATAAATATCCTCAAATTAAAGCCGAATAATAACCTCATTATCAGTCCAATGTGTGAGAACAGAGCCAAGACAAGACAGAGGTTCACAGACTGACTTGCTGTCAATGCATACAATAATTTACATTATACTTCAAACTTGATTCTATTCTAACCTCAGCATAACCCAAAAAATAACCATTTGAAGCAAATGAACCCATTATGGTTGTTACACCTGCACATTTGAAGCGATGACAGAAGTCATCACAGAAGTGTGTGTGTCTGTGTGTCTGTACAGCATGTGTATCCGTATCAGCCATAACTCCTACAGTTCTGATCCAAGTTGGATGAAACATAGCACATAGGCTGACTGCAGGCCTGATGAAACATAGCACATAGCTGACTGCAGGCCTGATGAAACATAGCACATAGGCTGACTGCAGGCCTGATGAAACATAGCACATAGGCTGACTGCAGGCCTGATGAAACATAGCACATAGGCTGACTGCAGGCCTGATGAAACATAGCACATAGCTGACTGCAGGCCTGATGAAACATAGCACATAGGCTGACTGCAGGCCTGATGAAACATAGCACATATGCTGACTGCAGGCCTGATGAAACATAGCACATAGGCTGACTGCAGGCCTGATGAAACATAGCACATAGGCTGACTGCAGGCCTGATGAAACATAGCACATAGGCTGACTGCAGGCCTGATGAAACATAGCACATAGGCTGACTGCAGGCCTGATGAAACATAGCACATAGGCTGACTGCAGGCCTGATGAAACATAGCACATAGGCTGACTGCAGGCCTGATGAAACATAGCACATAGGCTAACTGCAGGCCTGATGAAACATATATGAGGGTAAACATAAATGCAAGAGGGCATTACTACACAAAGCCTTACCTAGACACAGCTCTGTAATCAGCTCTCTTTATAACATAAGAGGTAAAAACTCCAGCAACACTTGGAGTATATATAGAACCACTTTTATTGTAAGTGTTGCTGGAATTCGGACCTCTTTAGACGTCATTCCCTCCTTCATGCACCTTAGAGAGAGAGAATTAAGATGCAGCTTCTGTCACATTATGCAAAACACGCCCATTTTAGTTTGATTGGTTGTAGCCACGCCCCTAAGTCCCGCCCCCTTTTCTGATTGGTCGATGATTCAAGGAGGCGGGACACCCGGTTTCGGAGGGGAGGGACATCCGGTTTAGGAAGGGGGAGGAGTTTTCAGATTTTTTTCAAAATAAAAGTATATTTTTTTGTAAATAAAAGTTTCAGAATAAAGTTTCAGAATAAATTTCAAATGTGTGTGTGTGTGTGTGTGTGATTTAAGAAAAATACAATGTGTATATGTTCAGAATAAAGTTTCAGAATAAATTTCAAATGCGTATGTGTTGTGTGTGTGTGGTGTGTGTGTGTGTGTGTGTGTGTGTGTGTGTGTGTGTGTGTGTGTGTGTGTGTGTGATTTAAGAAAATTACAATGTGTGTAGGGGAATTAAGAAAAATACAATGTGTGTGTAGGGGAATTAAGAAAAATACAATGTGTCTGTGTTCTACACGATTCCTATGTGTTCAGAAAATGATTGCATGGAGAATGCATCTTTCCATCCCCATGTGGCCTGCATGGATCTTGATCAGCATCTCCCCCTTTGAAGGCTGTCAAACTGCAGCCTCTCTGTCACTTTCAGAAACAGTTTGCTGTTTCTGAAACTGCCAGCCCCCTTCGCTGTCACAGAAGTAGGCGGGAGAAATGACGTACCTCATCGAATTAGGCAGCCTGAAACTTCTGTCAGACCCCCTGGTGAGTATTGATCTACGAGTCTAGAAGGCGGGAGAAACGAAGAGATCGGCGAATCACTAACCCTATGCAGCTTCTGTCAAACGGGGTTATGTATTTATGACTTTAGAAGACATCCCCCTTTTCTGGGGTATGCAGTTTCTGTCAAGCGGGGTTATAGATTTATGACTCTGTAAGTATGACTTCCTCTTTTTTCAGGGATGCAGCTTCTGTCATTGCCAATAGATTTACGACCATGTCCATCTCCCCCTTTCTGCTGAAAAACTCACGACCCCCAAGGTGTGTGTGTGTGTGTGTATGCGTGCGTGTGTGTCTGTGTGTGTGTGTGTGTGTGTGTGTGTGTGTGTTTGATTCTTGTAGAATGTCACTTGTGTTCAGAAAATTACAATATGTCTATAAAGTGGTTTCTGGGATAAAGACAATTGTGTTCAGAAAATGGTTTCATGGAGAATGTTTAAGCAATTCTCCTTAACATTTATTTCTTAGGTTTCCCCCTTAGTGTTCATGGAGGGTGTTAAACTGTACCATGATCGGTGATCCATAATGTTTTTACAGCTGGGGTATAGGTTTGAATGTATCGCTAATACGACATTCTGTTAAACTGTTAAAAGCGGGCAGAGGTGTGAGCACCACCAGATAATCATCTTTGCGAATATCTCTCACGACACAACGTTATTAGCTTAGTTATAAAAAGAGGTTAATATGTCAACAACAGCGCAGCTTACAGAGACCAGAGAAGACGTGACTACGGTTGATCTCTCAGAATGTGATCAAAATAGTATCATCTCCTTAGATACTGTTAATAAGTTACTGATACGGGTAGGCTTTGTGGGCGTCTGTATAGGCAGTGTTATAGGTATATGTGTGTGTTTATGGGGGGTGTGTGATATTACGCGTGACATAGATGTGGGCGTTGTATAAAAAACGATATATTTAGAAAATCCCCTCTTAGAGAGACCCTAGAACATAATGGCTGACAATATGTCTACACCCGTTATACACACATCAGACAGACTTGCTCGTATTAAAGCATTGCTACAGGCACCATGCAGATATGGACGGGATATTTATAATGAAGTGTGGCCGGTCTCCGACGGTGTATTAAGTCTGGAATATGATGGACGATTAGACAGAGTTGCGATATATAAAATAGCTTTAGCGGACTTCCAAGGTGTGGGAAGAAGGCCAGAGCTCTATTTAAGTGAGAGAGAGTTCTGGCAACTAAAAAAAGCTTCCTTTGAGGCTTTGGATGGTCTAGTAGCTAGAAGACTCAAGGATGGCCAGCTAATCAATCTGCTATCGGGGTCGAGTGATATAGATGGCTACTTCATCTATTACACAGCTCGTATTTCTATACATACCACCCCAGGAGTTAGTGGGGTAGGCGATATGACTATTTTCAAAAGGTATGCGATGGGGCCCGAACGCACCCTATTTCGTGTTCCTATAAACACATGGTTAGAATGTCTTCACACCTGTGGAGCTGTCACGAGCAAGATGCTAAAGGTGCGATCAGATATGGACCACCTAAGGAGACGACTCTTTCCGGACATAGAATTAGGGGAACTGGAGTGTAACTGTCCGAGCGATGGTGCGAAAGAAGGGGCGTGTTATCCATAAAGCACCCTTTTAAAAGAGTTACAGAGCGTTTATACTTTTAGACAGTAATCATGACCTACTCACCGTACGAACTCTACACTGGTCCGGCGCGACCAGAACCAGTCCCATGTCCTAGTCACGCCGCCATCCCCAGTCCTAAGAGGGGGGTAGGTACGCGTGTCGATCCAAATCATCACAGAGAGCACCACCAAGACGGTCAGAACATGAATGCACCGTACCCGGTGGCCCACCCCATGGGCGTGAGACCCCTCTGCCAATGCTTTGATCTACTCCGTCATCTCCCTCCAGAGATGAGCGTGAGTCGTCGAGACTAACCTTGTACACTGGCGCTCGGAAGAGATAAAATCTCCATCCCAGTCGCTCGTATAAAAAACGCCGTTTCTATAAATGAGCAATCAAGGCGCGCCAGCCCATGGAGTGGTTCCACACCGAAAGCACCCAGGGCCAGCGCTATGTACACGTCGAGACCCAAAAAACACATCAATGGTAATTCTAATAAGAAATCAGACAATGTTCCCTCCATGCCGCCTGGGACGAGCGGCAGGAAGCCGGCCAAAAAGACACAGATATGGGTACCATATGACGCGTCCGAGGGAAAAAAAACCTGTCAACACCGCTCTGTATAAAAGAGGGAAGACAGGGAACCCCCAGAGAGACCTCCCACGTGAGTAATAATTGAAAAGATATATGTAAACATTGAGCCATGTGACCAAAAGCTCAACACATGCAAATAGAGAGCAGAGCAGAAAACGAACAGTTTCCAACGCACCGCATCATCACCAAATCTTGACAATGACAGTGGTCCACAATATGGAGCCTGAACTCACGGAAGTCTCATGACCAATAGAAACGCGCTCAGTGACGTATTCTATGGCCGGGGAAATTCTGTGACCCACCTATCCAAAAATGGCGTGGGACCAGGGAATGACCCCCCCCCCCCCCTTTCCCCTCCCTGTGACGCGCTGACCCCACATGGTGACAGGAAGGCCGAAGAACAGGAGGTCCAACCCCCTGGCCAATCAGAAAAAAGGGGGGAGGGTCTTATCAGTTCACCCCCCATGACCCCATACCCCGGATACAATGAAAACAACAAGCAGCGCATGATACCAGTTATCTAGCATGCTACATGAAAAAGCGTATATCCTTTAGGATAAGCTTAACAGTTGCACGCCAGCCACAGACGATAAACTCGTTTGTGTAAAAAACTGGTTTTTATACAAGGCTTTAGGCTCATGTGCGAACACGCCACCCGTGTTTTCATACTTTACCAAGTAAAGGGAAAAAAACAGACGTACTGTATTGTACCCATTCTGCAATCTGTTAATAAAGTTTTCAATCAATCAATTCAATCAATCAATCAAACGTTAAAGAGAGGGTCCAAAGACCTCGGTACAAGCTACATATGTGATTACTTCTGCAGGCTAACACTCTAACCTAGTTGTGGACTCGATGCCATGTTTCCTAAACGTAACAGAATACACACAACCCCCTCAGATAAAAAAGGTAAAGTTCACTCTTACTACTGCAAGAAGAACACTGTCTCTTCATGATGAGAGAAGACAAGTCTTCCGACCGAGTGCTAGCCACAGGCCTTGCTAAGCACACATATATAGCGACCAGAAAACAATTTTCTAAGAAAATTGTCCTACTCCCTAAGCAAACACACAACCCCACAGCTAGGTGAGGGTTATACATCGTATCCCCAATATATAGTGAATAAACACACGTTTTGTAGCCAAAGGTGGCGCTGGACGAGAGTGGCCAGGGCGCGCTCCTTCCCGGCGGCTATCGCCTGCAGCTGGGAAAGGTGCAGGATGGCTCCAGCCGCCTGGGCGTGAAGGTACCGTTGATGGTCATCCAATAACGACCCGCCCGCTATCAGCCCCGACATGTAGCGCGCCAGCTGCGCGATGTTGGAAGTCGCAGCCAGGCTCTGAGTCGTGGCGATGTACACCTGGTCACTCCAATTTGCCAACTGCCTAGCCGATTTCCCCTGGGGAACCGGCTTTCTTAACAGCTCCCACACCATTTTGGGACAAAGTATGGATGCCATCGGGCTATCAAGCCGAGGCACCCCGTCCTTAAGTCCCTGGACCAAACCCACCTCCTGCGTGACTGGCACGTAGGCGGGGGTAAGGCCAACGATGCAGGAGATTACCTGTCCCTGTGCCACGTAGGCCTCCATTGCTGGGAAGAATGGGCAGACAACGCCCGTCTCTCTCACAGGACGACGTTGCCAGAGATGACCTATCATGTCATCAGGAACAGGTGCCGCCATGAGTTCGGGGAACAAGGCAAGCAACTCCCCTTGCGTACCTCCCTCCACGTCACTCGCGTCCCTCACGTACGGGAGGCTGCCTCGGGCGCCAATGTCCGACGCGGCAGATAGCTGGGCATCTTGTCTCGGGGTCGGAGGTTCTAACCCAACCCTGGAGTACAAGTGACCCCAAGGAGATGCAGCACTCCCTGCCACTCCCCGAGGGGGAGAGTGATACGTCTCTACTGGGGGCTTCGAACAAGAGAGCTCCCGCCCCCTCCATGTAATCCTCAGTTTCCATCGGAAATGGAGAAGATGCAAGAGAACTCTCGTCCGGCTCCAGCACAACACTAAAACCAGGCCGTTCACCCCTGCTGCTCGCCGCCTTACGACGAGAGCAAGTCGAGGCGAAGAGTCTGCGACACAAATCCTCGGCCACCAGAGGAGCTGTCGGCCTATCGGCCGACTGTCCACTGGCGGGGGAACTAGGGCCGGAACCCGGCCATCTCACAGGAGATGGAGGCTCAACGGCCCCTCGGCGAGGCAGACTCACCACCGGGCGCCGCCCAGGCGTATCTGGCTGCCACGACCGCGGAGCCAGAGACGCCCCACGACGCACGGAGGACCCGGCGATAGTGAAGCGCTGGTGGAGGGTAACGTTGTGAGCGTCTAGACCCTCCGACGGTGAAGACATTATCTCTTCGTTTTTTTTCGTAAAATTGCACGAGAGAAAAAAACAAAGATAGAAATGTCAACGTAGCTCCTTTCCAACAACTATTTCGGCACTAAACTTAAAGTGGTGTATACAGACACTTTACGGTGGTGCAAATAGGGAAGGAGCTGTTAGTGTGGCCACGACCCCGCCTATGTAGAGGAGCGGATGTGGGTGTGGCCAGGCGGATGGGTGTGTTATTATTCATTATTAGATTGGATAAAGGGATAGTTCCAAGAGAGCAGAGCGTAAGGTATACGATAATATAACCTACACTTTTGACTTTTAAGGTATACACAGTATTGATCGTTGTTATATGGAATGTCATATGAATGTTTAAAATGAGAATCTCGATAAAGAACACTACATTCAATTATGTACACTATTATACTATATACACTAACTAAACACTATTGTTAGATACTTGAGGTTGAGGACTTTCAAATCTTGTTTGACTGAATGAACAAACCTCTTAAAGGATAACTCCACTATTTTGGGAAATTAGCTTATTTAACATCTTCCCTGGAGTTAGACAAGAAGATGCATACCTTTTTTGTCTCTGTGCGTGCATTTTAGCTGTGGGAATAGATGCTCCGTTAGCATAGCTTAGCTTCATCACTGGAAGTGGGGGAGGACAGTAGCCTTACAGTGCCTTACAGTGTATTGCAAGGTCTGACATTGACCAAACTTGATATGCATGACCTTGGTGGGCTCTAGGTCAACTCCTGAAAAGGGGGTCAATGTCAGACTTTGCAATCAAAAGTTAGGGGGCTAATAACCCTTGCCATAATTTCAGTGCGCCCCTAACTTTTGATTGCAAGGTCTGACATTGACCCCCTTTTCAGGAGTTGACCTAGAGCCCACCAAGGTCATGCATATCAAGTTTGGTCAATGTCAGACCTTGCAATACACTGTAAGGCACTGTAAGGCTACTGTCCTCCCCCACTTCCAGTGATGAAGCTAAGCTATGCTAACGGAGCATCTATTCCCACAGCTAAAATGCACGCACAGAGACAAAAAAGGTATGCATCTTCTTGTCTAACTCCAGGGAAGATGTTAAATAAGCTAATTTCCCAAAATAGTGGAGTTATCCTTTAACGTGCAACGGCCCGGCCCCGGGCCCTCTTGAGGACGATTTGCCCACCGGCGCAATGCGCCACTTTGCCGACCTCTAGCGGCTCGGGTGTGCATATCTTTTTAATACAATAAATATATAGAATTAAATCCCTATTTGTTGCCTGTCGATTGCCATTTCAGGCGGCAAAATCCGTTCAGCGATATGTGAGGCGTGAGCCAAAGTCTTTAGCAGACTCTTTTTTTAAATGTATTCCACTCCAGACTCCCGAGGCTCTAACTCCGTCAAACATTTGGCAATCCCGAAAATTATTGGACATGGTTGTAACCAATGAATGTGGCTTTCCAATGATAGGATGAGCGAATCAGGGATCTAGGTGAAAAGTCACGAGCGAAAACAGGAAGTAAAAAATGCGGCGAATGTATTGGAGTCTATGAGAAAATGGAAACCTGCAGAGCTTTTTTTTTCTCACATTTGACCAAAATCACTCATAATCACTCATTTCTGAACGGATTATTATGAATTTGGACATGTACTACACAAGACTTCAGGCTATGGACCCAGGGTGTTTTTTCAGCCATACCAATTTTTGGGGAAATATACTTTTGGATATTGCAACTACTACAGAAAAACGTGAGTACACAAGTTCAAGTTCAACTCAAGTTCAGACCTATGTTACTCTATTTCATTAGCACTAAAAGTGAATTTTCTTTTTTGTATCTTTATTGTTTCTTCAGAATGTTATCTTTCAAAAGATACCAGGCTCATGCATGTGCTATAAGTATAAAGTATAGTATTTTGGTTTGCAAAAAAAGTATGCAGTCCTCAAGTTCAAGTAAAACAAATTGTCACTTTTGGGGGCGCCTGTTAAGAGGTTTTAAGGGTATATTGCAGTAAGGGGTAGGACCTGATAAGCATAATTGCTTCTTCCTATTCCTTTGTGGACAAAAGTCTGTTTTGTTTATTATTTTTACATTGTTATTTCTTGTTTATATTTCTTGTTCGAAATAAATTATTCATTAATTCAAATGTGCCATTGTGGTTCATAAACAGAGACGTGCTTCATGGCAGG
>NC_140178.1:79454938-79457438 GCF_963971535.1 Notolepis coatsorum | reverse complement strand
AGACAGAAAGACAAACAGATTTAGAAGGAGATAAAGAGAGCAATAGAGGTATGAGAGGGGTGATAAAAGTGGAGTGGTAAAGATAGAGAGAAAACAGTGGTAGTGAGAGAGAGCAGATGGAGAGAGGGACATAGTGGGTGAATGTGAGAGAGAGAGAACTCTGGGGGATGTACCTCACACTGCTTTCTCAGAAACAGGAAGTGTTCGGTTGAACCGTTGTCTCCACCCCCATCCCCCTCCTCCTCTGACGCAGGTGGCTGATGCCAGTGACGGACATGAGTCTCGGTTGCTATGGCGACGCCTTGTCTATAGGACAAACATCCTGGTTACTGCTAACCACGATATCTCCATTTTTATTAACATTGTCATAATCACGGCCTAACCGCCCCGGGCTACCACCAGTCACTGTGAAGTGGAGAGGATAGGGGGAGGGGAATGACCATAGCATTAGAAGGGAGACTATTTCAGGTGTGTGGACAAACTCACATGAGATTAGAATGTTGAGGACTGATCCTCATGTCACAGTGGCTACTACTAGCCGTTGGAATCTATTCTGAGAAAACATTCCAAACATTGAAAGGGTTAATAAGATGGCCACCGTAGCCCTTCAGAGTGTTTTGTTGTGGAAACGCGTACTGGTTCGTTTATGGGACAGTGCGTCAGAGAGGAAATGAAAAGAATGCCAAAGGAATGATGTGTTTTCAATGAAATTATGTATTTGTTATGGTTAGGGATGGGTTCCGAGAACCAGTGCAATTTGGTACCAGTTTCTGATTCGTCAGAACCAAAATAACCGCTAAGCTCCTGGATAAACCCTGCTATCTGTGGGTCTACTTGACTGCCTC
Organism: Notolepis coatsorum; assembly: GCF_963971535.1. Lineage (NCBI taxonomy): Eukaryota > Metazoa > Chordata > Actinopteri > Aulopiformes > Paralepididae > Notolepis > Notolepis coatsorum. The sequence continues at coordinate 79,456,593 of NC_140178.1, read as the reverse complement.
ATTTCATAGCTGCAAAGGTATTTCCTATTTAGACTAAAATAACTTGGAAAACAATGTGGGCGTGACAGCAGATAAAGCTGAGAGCAACATTGAAAGGATTGTCCAGCCTTCCTTGATTCACTCTATTGCCATGTAAGCATAGACTGTCTCTCACTCAGGCAGGACAGCTTGACGGCGCCTTATTCAATGCGCAGCTCTCTCTCTCTCTCTTGTTAAAAATAACTATCACTCACTCACCCACAATGGTCTCTCTCTCTCTCTCTCTCTCTCTCTCTCTCTCTCTCTCTCTCTCTCTCTCTCTCTCTCTCTCTCTCTCTCTCTCTCTCTCTCTCTCTCTCGCTCTCTCTATCTCTCTTTTTGACTAAATGTGATCATGGAAACAATTTCCTTAACTAGAATAATGTTCTAAATGAATGATACATTTATCTACACAATCCACGGCCGAAAATATTTATCATCAAACAGGATAATTTTGTTTGCATGCAATTTGAATGATAGCCTCCATACTCTCCTATGCCACTTTATCGACGTTCAAAAGGTTTCTCCACAGCATGAGATATTTTATCTCAACAATCAGTTGTAGCGTGATTACTTCCTCTGTGTTGGAAGGAAACTATTAGAGGAAGGTCTAATTGAAGGGTTTTTATGTAAGAAGTGATTTTAAAATGTCAGAAATGTATGTACATGTAAATGTTTAGGACAGTGTTTGAAAAGAAAGACATCTGCAGCTCACAAAGGTATCAAAGGTATTAATAACAGCTAGTGATTGATCGACACAGGATCATGATATGTAGACTACATTATAGTCATATCTCTTATCTATTATTATAATCTGGTCTATACCAATTCGCCCCATCAAGTCAACAATTTATTGTCTTATTTTTTGGCCCCACAAAATGATTGATAAGAGTATTGAGGGAGTATCGAAAAGTATCGGTATCAATAAGCAGTATCGACAGTGGTACCGGTGCCGATAAAATCCAAATGATACCCATCCCTAGTTGTGGTGACACATCAGCATTATGTGCACGTGCTGATGGACCTATCACAAGCCCCGTTCTCTTTTCTTGATCCTCCAATCACAACTGTTGCCGCCATCTTACGTGTACCAGCCAAATGATGATTCATCAAGACTAGGGTTTGAATAAAAACTTGAACGACGACACAAAAGAAAGTAGATTTTTTTTGGATCCACTTGTTCTCCTTATTTTTCTGTTTTTCTCCCATCCCAATTTCGCTTCGCCAATTCTCCCTTCAATTCTCCACTCCCCTGTCTCGAACGTTGCTAGACTATGCCTCCCACTGGTCGGCTGCAGTGAGGACCAAGCCTTGCATCACGTGTCCCCTCCGGTACACGAGGAGGCAGCTGTCGCATCTTTTCACCTGAACAGCGCGATCTCTCAGTGGCGAGGAGTAACGCGTGGGAGGCTCACGCTGCCCCCGATACTTCCTGATTCTGCTGTACAGGCGCACCAACCGACCTGTAGGAGTCACTGTCCACAACGTCCAATCCCCACCCACCAGCTTTCCCACCCCTAACACTGCCAATTGTGTTAGTATGAACGACCAGCCAAGCTGGTAGCAACGCCGAGAGCTGGGCTCGAACCCAGCGTCTCCTGTGTTAGTGGCGAGCGCCTTGCCCACTGCGCCACTTA
>NC_140178.1:79444938-79449938 GCF_963971535.1 Notolepis coatsorum | reverse complement strand
GTAAATAAACAGTACTGTATATTTGTATATCTTGTATATCATAAATGTCTGGATGTAACAGTACTGTATATCTGTATGTCGTGTGTGTCATAAATGTTATGAATTGAAAATGGGGGACCCTGATGTAAACGAGACGAAAGTCTTTCTCTGGTCTGCATCCCCTTAACAATTGTGTGTATTGAGCCGTACTGTATTGTACCCATTCTGCAATCTGTTAATACAATTTTCAATCAATCAATCAATTATGTATTGTAATCATAATTAGGATGATGACCAGAGACAGAGGTGTGTCGTCTCTGTACACAAGTGTATGTTCTAGAGACTACAATACTGACTTGTGGATGTGTTGTGAATGCATTATAACCCTGTCATTTCACAAGCATAACACATTAATAGATGAGTTGTGGATGTGTGATGGATGCATTATGGCCCTGTTATTTCACAAGCATAACACATGAATAGATGAGTTATGGATGTGTTATGAATGCGTTATGGCCCTGTTATTTCACAAGCATAACACATTAATAGATGAGTAATGGGTATGTTATGAGCATCCAGTTAACCATAAATCGTAACCAATTGGATATTACAAGCAGCTACTCAGTCTTACCATACATCACACTCTGACCACATGCAAGAGTTCACCGTCATGAGTCACAGGAAACAGTTTCATTTAGCCTCGCTGAGTAGAAATACCTCTGCGACAAACGCACACACAAGAAGGCTGTGGTCTGTCAAGCAAATTACTATTAAAAAGTGCTATAAAACCACAATCAAGTCAGTGAATTGATGCACAAACCCCCCTCCAGGTGAGAAGCAGTGGGTTCCTCTCTCGGCCTCCCTCTCCCTCTCCTGCAGACTGTGGCTCCCTGGCGGCAGAACTTAACCACTGTGAACACGAAGGACACTTACACTGTTCACATGTGGGCTAAGTCCTGCTGCCACAGAGCCAGGTGTGTGTGTGTGTATTTGTGTAAGAGAGTGTTTATACATTGAGTTTTAAATGTATGTTTATTGAAATACAATCAATGTGTATGGTATTTTGTACAGCGTTATTAATGTGTTTCACTTACTGTCTTACTGGCATGACATATTATGACATTCATTGTAATTGTCTTGTCATAATGTGTGAAACAGGCTTCGGCAAAATTCCTTTCATCCTGGTTGCGCCAATAAAGCCCTGTATGGATTTGAATTGAGAGAGAGATGGTGTGTGAGTGTGTTTATGTGTCTGTGCCCCTCCTCATCCCTTCCTCACCCCCTCCTTCTCCTCATTCCCTCTTCATCCCTCCTCCTCCCCTCCTCACCGCCCCCCCCCCCCCTCCTCATCCCCTCCTCATCCCATCCAGCTCCCCTCCTCATCCCCTCCAGCTCCAGGTTGCTTTCTTCATGTCAGCCATTGGAAATCCCTGGCAATGTGATTCAGTCTTTTAGTCTCAAAAAGCACTCTGCCAGGAATTCCCCTGGCCAACAGCACAGACTAGACAGTAGGGAGGCTCAGATAACACTTCTTTGCTGCCGATACTGATTGTGAGTCCTAGAATGTAAATCTGGGCCGATACTGAATACTGAACAGTAGAGATTTGTACCATCAGTTTGGATTTTTTTTTTATTAATCTAACCCGCTTCTGAGTGATTGATTGATTGATTTAACACGCTCCTATGTGTTACATTAAAGATTTAACATGCTCCTATGTGTTACATTAGAGATTTAACATGCTCCTATGTGTTACATCAGAGATTTAACATGCTTATGTGTTACATTAGAGATTTAACACACTTCTATGTGTTACATTAAAGATTTAACATGCTCCTATGTGTTACATTAGAGATTTAACACGCTTCTATGTGTTACATTAGAGAGATTTAGAGATCTAAAATGCTTCTCCAGTATGTGTTACATTAGAGAGATTTAGAGATCTAAAATGCTTCTCCAGTATGTGTTACATTAGAGAGATTTAGAGATCTAAAATGCTTCTCCAGTATGTGTTACATTAGAGAGATTTAGAGATCTAACATGCTGTGTCAAAGAGGTAGCAAATCAAGACACATTTCTTGGTATTTGATTTCAGTAACTGGGGAAGTTCTAGCGATACCAGTACCCTGTTTTAGCCCAGTATCCAACACCAGTATGGGTATGGGTATGGCTGCATCCCTAGCAGACAATGTGCTGTCAGAGGGTTAGACTTCAAAGCACCTGAACTGTAAATGGCATCAAACCTGAAGGCAGCGCCAGCGTCCGTGTCATAAAGAACGCCTGACGTTATGGGACAGGAATGTTACTGTTTCTTCTGCTCTCTCTCTCTCTCTCTCTCTCTCTCTCTCTCTCTCTCTCTCTCTCTCTCTCTCTCTCTCTCTCACACACACACACACACACCGTCTCCAGCTGCATGATAACTCAGCCTACGTGTCTCTGTGTGTGTGTGATGGAGTGTACTAGAATGTGTGTGTGTGTGTGTGTGTGTGTGTGTGTGTGTGTGTATGTGTGTGATGTAGTGTACAAGAATGAGTGTAGTATGTGTGTGTGTGTGTGTGTGTGTGTGTGTGTGTGTGTGTGTGTGCGTGCGTGTGTACACATGTGAGTGAGGAAGTGTGTAGTAGTGCCCCTATACTTCTCTGTCTTGTCCGCGTCATTCACAGGCCATTGTCGGTGCCCTTTCTCAGCCCCTGAGAGTGCGCGCGCTTCTCGTCCACTCGCCGACTTCCCGTGGCCTCTTATAAAAATAGCTTTTCAATGACAGCATGGAGAATCAGGTTAGGAGGAAGTGGCCGGGGCCAAGTGGCACTCCCATTAACATGTAAAAAAAAAAAGTCCTGCCTCTGTCCTGCTACTGCCCCTCTCTCTGTGCCCCTCGTCTGGGGGAAAGGTGGAGGACCGCAGGGCCACAAGGAGTTCTCCGTAGTCCCAGCTAAATCCCTGGAACTGTCATGTTAAGGAATGGTTATTGTTGCTATTTATAAACATACTACTGAGGAACTATATGTTAATAATGATTAAGTACCCAGTAGGAACTACTGAGGAACAATATGTTAACAAAGAGAAGGAAGAAATATTATTTAACCAATGGTTAATTTTTTGAATTAGAGGTAAACAGGTAGAAAATTGAGATTTGAGAGATAAATGGACAGTTCTTGACTGAATGTGTTATTGGGAAGTAGAGTAGAAGCCATTGTGGAAGGATTTCCCTGCACTCAGAAATCAGGTCTGAGACATGAGTAGCTGGTGGTCCCATATGTACTTTATGGCTATTATTGTGCCACCTGAAGTAGATTTTTTTACCCTAAAAATAAAAACCTTTTATATCTGAAAAGTAAACGTTTCAGAAAGTAAGAAAAAAAACCTTTCAGGTAAAACAACAGTGGACACCGAGCCTGGAGTTATGTGGTTTCCAGGCTGTGGCACAGCACTATACTTTCTAAATCCTCCAGAAGGGTGGAGTTGAAGTGGAATTTAGGCTCCAGCGGCGCTTGTGGTGCGACTAATCCTATTTAGGTCAGCCGAAACGCTTTAGGTCAGCCGAAACGCTTTAGGTCAGCCGAAACGCTTTTTTCATTGAATAATTTTTTGCCCGAACAAGGTACGTTTAAGTAATCCACGTTATTGTGTTGCAAACCGCACACATTTGATGCTATTTTGTCATCACAGTCGAATCACATCTATTTTAGGCAGTGGCGATTATTCAACCGTGTACAAGGTATGAGTCAGAGGCACACTTTTGGAGAACTCCAGACTCTAAATAGGCTTTTAGACTGTTGTCTGTTCTCACTCAGGGCCTGGCAGCCTGTGAAAATGTATCACTAATCACTAATGCTAACAGGCTTTGTTGTTACAAACCTGTTGCACACACGCGGGAAAGATGCTAATGCTAGCTGCCGACCCGCCTACTTCCTGGCTGGTGTGCTAAATGTTCAGGCACGGCTCACTTTTCAGTCTTCCTTTGCCTACAAAGTTGGCTACAAACGTTTGATTACAAAGTACAAAGACAATGAGCGGGCACTTTGATGTGCACACAAAACCCGGAGACTAAAACACTGCAACAAACTGAAAACGTGGCTAGTTAGGATAACGCAAATAAACAGGCTTCGCTATGCTGCAGCTGCTGGCTGGCTGGGCTCCTCCACATCCATTTTATTTTCCACTGCCTGTGGTCCAATCAACCAATCACACCCCATTAACGACTCAGAACACACTGTAATTCCGCTGCCACTGGTAAGAACGTTGAAAAACATTGTTCTCTCTCTCTCTCTCCCCCCCCCCCCCCTCTCTCTCTCTCTCTCTCTCTCTCTCTCTCTCTTTGATTACAGTATCAGAAGCAGCCTTTTGAGGCGGGGGCTGAACTGACATCGTTTAATGGCCAGATTGAGTTACACAATAATTATCATTTTAACATTGTGTCGCTGTTCGTTTTCACAAAGTGCGCCGCTGTCTGCCCACCCGGTTCACCACCCAGCGACAGATAGGCCTCGTCTCTGCATACAAAGAGTTTCTTCATGCATTTTCAATTCGATTAACATCTCCAGGCGTCATATACAAATCTGTGGTATGTACTGTATATATCGTTGTGGGTTGTAATGACACGTGCGTTCCCAACAAGGCCTATCTCTGTTGGCAAGTGTTCACAATAAACCAAAAGTCTAAAAAAGATGGTGGGAGGTCATTTGAGGTTCCCGGCCAGCACCCATCAAAGACAGTTGGGCCTAACCCCTCCTTAACTCCTCTCCTCCGTCAACCTAAAGCCCTGCTATCCCTGGCTTCTCATCTGCTGGCGGCTCATCTTGTGTGTTATTTTCTCCTCCTTTTCATCTTTTCCATCGGGTTCCCTCTCTCTCTCTCTCTCTCTCTCTCTCTCTCTCTCTCTCTCTCTCTCTTGCCCTCTCTGTCTGTGCCCCTCACCCGCCCGGTCAAACCCGCAGCCGTTAATGTCAGTGAGCTAATTTCTTCCTTTACAATGACGTAATTTTGGTTGTCGTCATGCCAATGTCTGAAAAAAAATGCCCTC
>NC_140178.1:79387437-79439738 GCF_963971535.1 Notolepis coatsorum | reverse complement strand
TATTGAAACAAGCAAGTACTGTATGAAATACGGTAGTAAACAGTGCAATTACAGGTGGTCAAAAAAAGTTAAATAAAGTAAAATAGTGCAATCACAATACTGGTAATAATAATAATAATAATAATAATAATAATAAAATAATAATAATAATAATAATAATAATAATAATAATAATAATAATAATAATAATAATAATAATAATAATAATAATAATAATAATAATAATAATAATAATAATAATAATAATAATAATAATAACTTTGTTTTATACAATTCTGAGGTAGGCTTACTCTCTTGGTAAACATTAACACCATACCATTATATGGTATTTACTGCACAGCCAGGCCAGCATATAACAACAATAACTCTAATATACATGAAACCCGGCTTGTATTAGGAGGCCGGCTTATAATTGCTTAGCTCAACAGCACACCCGGTCATTAATAGAGACCCGATTTTTTATTGAATACCGGTTACTATTAGAGGAATTACGGTATCTATCTATCTATCTATCTATCTATCTATCTATCTATCTATCTATCTATCTATCTATCTATCTATCTATCTATCTATCTATCTATCTATCTATCTATATATATATATATATATATATATAATATATCCATCCGTCCACACCAAGCGATGAATAGGTCCCCAGGACACACAAATAGAGAAGACAGGGGGGTGGAATCTACCGGGATGAGCTCATAGTGCAGCAGATGACAGGAGACAGAGAGAGAAAGAGAGAGAGAGAGAAAGAGAGAGAGAGAGACATTGGTGATATGTTGGTGACACAAGAATTAGAGCTCATCCTATTGTTTCACTCTGGATAAATGTCTAAATGTCTCAAATGTAACACGTAAACAGACCACGGCCGGCGAAAATGGCCAATCAATATAAAGGTAAAATGTGTAAACAGTGACCTCTAGGCAACAGAGCCCCACTTGGTATTGCACTTTGTTTAAATGTTTTGTTTTCTCTGACGTGGGGGTTGGAGTTGAGTGGGGATAGGGGGAGGGGTTGTTCTTGCTGGCCACACCTCAGGCTCTGCCAAGAGAGTATAATAAGTTACTACTGGATATAGCTATAGTCCTATGTACATTATATACACATATGGTGTGTATATTATATTATTATATACACACCATATTATAGATATACACAGTAACGTATTATACTGTGAAATTCTCCAGACCTCTCTTGGTGAAGCCTGAGTTTTAGCCAGCAATAGCAACCCCTCCCCCTGTCCCCACTCAACTCCAACCCACATATCATACCAACACAAACAATTTAAACGACGTGCAATACCAAGCAGGGCTCTTTTGCCTAGAGGTGGCTGTTTGACGGCATTACATTATTCTACCTTTAAAGGTGACGATAGTGATGATTATGATGACGATGATGACGATGACATTAAACAGAAAGCCTGTGTGTGTATGTGTGCGTGTGTGTGTGTGTGTGTGTGTGTGTGTGTGTGTGTGTGTGTGTGTGTGTGTGTGTGTGTGTGTGTGTGTGTATGTATGTGTGCAGGGAACACAATTTACTTTTTGGCTTACCAGCCAAGGTGGCTGGTAGATTAAAAAAACTACCAGCCAGGCAGATTTTTTACCAGCCAGAAATTAGAAATAGCTTTTTAGTATATCGCCATGTGTAATTATTATTACTATTATACAGGGCTCTACGCTAACCCTTTTCCCAGGGAGCACATGTGCTCCTAAATTTAAAAAAATATTAGGAGCACACAAAGAAATTTAGGAGCACAGTGAACATGTTTCAAGTAACAGAGTTTATAAACAAACTATTTATTACATGCATATTATACTGTGCGTGTGCATACTAAGGGACAAACATCTGTGCAAATAGCACATACCACCAAAATCACACATTGCCTACTAGACGCAAAGGATATTGGTTGTCAAGCTGCTTTGGAAAATTCTTTATACAATTATTGAATGCATTATAATTTAAACGCTATTGAATAATAGTTATACTATAGCTACTGTCCATAAATATCTTCCTTTTGAATGAAATAGGTTCAGGAGATGTAGAGAGAGGGACACACACACGCACGCACGCACGCACGCACGCTCGCACGCACGCACGCACGCACGCACGCACGCACGCACGCACGCACGCTGTCTACTCTCCTCAACAGCCCCCACCCTTGCAGGAACTTTTCCCTGCCTCCTACTCTCCTCAACAGCCCCCACCTTTGGACTTTCTTATACTCTTGGCGTTTTTATTGTCTCCTGTGTTGTTTAACTGTGTTCTGTCTTTAGTCTCGTTCCCTTTGTAATTATTTATTAGTTTCTTGTATGTTTTGGTTACTCTGTCTAGTGTTCAGTCTTCTTGTGTAGTTAGTTCTGTTTGCTTCCCTGTTTATTTTCCCCATTGGTCTGGTGTTTTCCTGTAGCCCTGTTAGTTCTGCCTTTTCCCTCTTGTGTGTCTCATTTTGCTAATTGCCCTGCTGTCTCTCTAGTGTTAATTGTTTCCCCTATATCTGGTGTGTGTTCCCTACTCTTATTGTCGGTTCATTGTTTCGGTTCCATGTTTGATATCCTCGTCCCTGTTTCATGTGCTGTTCTCCTGAGTTCATAGTAAGTTTCCCAGTGTCATTTAGTGTTGTGTTTTTGGACTTGCTCTCTTTATGAGATTATTCTTTGTTTTGTATTTTGCCCTTGCCGGTCTTTGCTGAGCTATACCTTGTTTTGTTTTGCTACTGCCCTTGGAAGTATTTTTGTTACACTTCACCCCTGGCTCGAAGTGTTTGAATTAAAGGAGCAGTGCTCATTTTTTGGCAATCTACCTTTACCTCTCCCTCGTATCTGTTTGCGCCTGGGCCCTCTGCTAACAATCCCTAACACACACACGCACACGCTCACACTGTCACACACACACATACACACACACACACAGAGAGAGATAGAGAGAAAGAGATTCTCAGCCCCTCCTTCCCTCACTATGCCTTTGAGCGTTCCCACTTCCCAGTGATTAGCGTTAGCAGTAGTTAGCGTTAGCAGGTTAGCTTAGTTGGAGTACTCAGTTAGCAGATAACATTACAGTAGTTAATGTTTTTAGCGCGGCGTGGGTATACAGGACTGGTGAGGATGCAAAGCATGTTAGACAATTGGAACCGCTGCTCACAGAGTTTTCGTTGCACATAGAAGCAGACTCGAGATGAGTTGTTACAGAGCTGGTCCACGCTGCTCCGTGACTATTATGAAATGACAATTGCGCGTTGACACGCCCACTACGCAAGACAATTACTCGCACACTGTGCTCCTAAATGATTTTTCCAGTTCACACAAATACATTTTTTTAGTGGCAAATGTGAGTGAAATGCTCGCACTGTATAGCCTTCATAGAATACTCAAATATGCTCATATGCCTCCCAATTTCTTTACACGCCAGAGTGGCTTAGTAGCCTCTGTAATTTACCAGCCAAGGAGGAAATCTACACGCCATTGGCGTTTGGCGGGTGGTTATTTTGTTCCCTGTATGTGTGTGTGTGTGTAGTTTGAGAGAGGAAGTCTGTGGACACATGGCGTTTCTGTTCCTCCCTGTGACTGGTGACATCATCGGGAGGGACACAGTGCCTAGTGACTTCCTTTATGCCATTAATCACTTTTAGATCCCTCTCCCTATCTCTATCTCTCTGAAAAGGGAACCAGTTTAAAAGCAGACTACAATTTCAGCGCAGTAAAAAAAGAAAGGGGGGGATTGTGGGCCACAGGTGGTTACTTTTATATTCAGCCACCGTCTCTGTTCACGCAGGCATGTTGACTCTCCTTTGTTGAAGGTTTGCTTGTCTCGTTGCCTACTTTATATTTATGACTTTCTCCACTTTTCCTTAAAACACATTTTTCTCTTTGAATGTTTTCTTTTCGCTGCTCTGCTTTTCTTCCATGTTTCCGTCCATCGTTCACTTTCACTTTAATTATTATTTGCTGTCTCTGTTATCTACAGAACACATGCGCCCGCGTGCACACACACACACACACACACACACACACACACACTCTGACGACACAGTAGTGGTGGGCCTGATTTCTGCAAACGACAAGAGGGCCTACCTGGAAGAGGTCAAGGTCCTGGCGGGATGGTGCCAGGAGAACAGCCTCTCACTGAACGTCAGCAAAACAAAAGAGATGATTGTGGACTTTAGGAGGTCGGGGGTCAAGGACTACAGCCCCCTCAGCATCGACGGGGCACCGGTTGAGAGAGTGAACAGTTTTAAGTACCTCGGAGCCCACATATCCGAGGACTTGACATGGACCACACACATTGACAGTGTTGTGAAGAAGGCACGACAACGCCTCTACTTCCTCAGGCGCCTAAGGAAGTTCCAAGTCAGTCAGAAGATCCTTAAGAACTTCTACTCATGTACAATAGAGAGCATCCTGACTGGCAACATCACCTCCTGGTTTGGGAATAGCACTGCACAAGACCGAAGCAGACTACAAAGAGTGACACGTTCAGCCGAACGCACAATTGGAGGGGGGCTCCCCACCCTCCAGAACATTTACAACACGCGGTGCAGGGGTAAGGCTAAGAGAATCATCAAGGACTCCAGCCACCCGAACAACTGCCTCTTTGAACTGCTGCGGTCAGGCAAGCGATACCGGAGTCTCAAGGCGAGCACAGAAAGACTCAGAAGAAGCTTCTATCCCCAGGCCATCAGGCTGCTCAACGAACAATAAACACTATACAACAACCATCAAATGCACACAGCACACACATCCACACGCACACACTCACTTTAAACAAACAATACACTGCAGCACCCACTCTCCACACTTTAGATCACCTAAACACACTTTATATTTATTGATAAAGGATTTGCACTACAACTCGTACACACCTTACTGTAAATTGTACCTAAATTGTACCTCATCTCATTTCTGCTTTGCACTATAAAGTATTGTATATTAGTACACTGCATAGTATATTGTATATTATATGGTAACTCAGTTACTTCTATTCTGCATCGAACATTGTACATATGTCTATATGTGACCTCTTTTTTTACTTCTAATTTACATGCTATACTATTTTATTTCATACTTATCTTGTCTCTGGAGCGTAACAGTAAGAAGCATTTTGTATAAAAGTATTCTGTACTTCTGTATGACAACTATTAAAGAAACTTGAAACTTGAAACACACACACACACACACACACAAACAAGCTTTACAAACATATTCCTCATGAACTGGAGATTCAACTCACCTAAACAGCTATATATAATTTTACCAACCTTTTCATTACCTTTTGAAATATAAAATAACTATTCTATTTTCACATGTTACAGGCCACTTGTTGCTAGCCTTTTCACTTGCCTACAGTCCATAGTTTACCCACAATTCAATGCACTACAACATCGCTACTTTTACAACCTTACATTTCCCTTCCAGTTAGCCTCACAGCGCTAACATCACATGCTAACACTCTGTCACAGCGACTCATCTGCTTCTCCAGTTTAGCGCTAACCTTTGAACCCCGGCAGCAGGTCAGGGTCAGGGTTTACAACGGTCACACTTTCTACACCTGCCTCTGAACCATGCTCACCCACTGAAAAAGAGAGAGAGGGGGGGGGGTGTCTTATATAGGTCTGCATCCTGTTTCTTTTGTTCAAAGTCAAAGTTCATTGCCTGCTTCATGGATGACCGTCAATTGGACGTATTATGCTGTGATACCTACAAGACACATCAAATACTACAGGAGTTTGTCTTTACAAAAGGTGTTCAGACATTTCAAAACATCTCTTCTTATGGACCTTTTCAAACTTGACAACATAGACATTTTAGGTGGGCCATGTACACTAGCGGACTGGCCATCGGGACCACCGGGAGTTTTCCCGGTGGCCTGGCAGACTGGCATGGCCTGGTTGCCCTGGCAGACTGGCAAATGCTTTTTTTTTATTTAGAAATGTGTTTGTTTGTGCCCGCAGTCAGGCCACTGAACTCCGAAGCAGGCCAGGTCGGTAACATGTTTCTATTTGCGCATATATAAGTTCAGGCAAGCAGGCAGGAATGCGTGATTTTTTTCTCCTAGCCGCAGTTTGCGAAGACGCTCTCTGATTGGCTAGCCTGCGTACAGCAAAGACCCTCTCTGATTGGTTTAGCTCCGAAGGGCTCTTCCGTCTTGTACATAATATTCTCTGCTTCGAAGTGATTATGCTTTGGCCTCTGCCGAAACCCGGGAGATATGAACGTTTTGGATCGCTCTAGAATGGGTGAAGACGAACGTCGGACTATGTGGGTATGGGTATGGGCCTGGCCTGGCCTGCCTGAGTCAAATTCCCGGTAGGAATTATGGTCCCAGTCCGCGACTGGCCATGTGTTATTTCCTGTTGGAGTGTTTGCTAGTACAATAGGTGTTGAGGAAATACACCCAAGCTGTTCCCTAGCAACTCACAACTTCCATTGAAAAAGGTCTATAAACTCGACAAAATGGATGATTGAGCCATCCTGGAATCGTATTGGCTGTTCTGAACTGAAGTCACGAGAGAGAGAGAGAGAGAGAGAGAGAGAGAGAGAGAGAGAGAGAGAGAGAGAGAGAGAGAGAGAGAGAGAGAGAGAGAGAGAGAGAGAGAGAGAGAGAGAGAGAGAGAGAGAGAGAGAGAGAGAGGGCCCCTAGCTAGTCAGTTGGGGTGAGCTTTATGGAGTATTTCAGCTTTTATGACACAGTAACAACATACAGATATGTCTTCATAGAGATAATAAGGGGGGCTGCCCACTAGTCTATTTCTACCCACAAAGATACTCACTCCCCTTGTGAGACGTGTACACACACAGACACGCAAGCACGCACACACACACTCAATGCACACACAGAGACGTGCACACACACACACAGACATACACACACACAAACACAGACACGCACATGCACAGACATACACACACACTCAGACACGCACACACACACAAAGGCCCACTCTTTTCAGGGGCCAACGGTAGCCAAAACACACATTAACTCTGTAGGGATGAGCCTTGGTTTGTGTGTGTGTGTGTGTGTGTGTGTGTGTGTGTGTGTGTGTGTGTGTGTGTGTGTGTGTGTGTGTGTGTGTGTGTGTGTGTGTGTGTGTGTGTGTGTGTGTGTGTGTGTGTGTGTGTGTGTGTGTGTGTGTGTGTGTGTGTGTGTGTGTGTGTGTGTGTGTGTGTGTGTGTGTGTGTGTGTGTGTGTGTGTGTGTGTGTGTGTGTGTGTGTGTGTGTGTGTGTGTGTGTGTGTGTGTGTGTGTGTGTGTGTGTGTGTGTGTGTGTGTGTGTGTGTGTGTGTGTGTGTGTGTGTGTGTGTGTGTGTGTGTGTGTGTGTGTGTGTGTGTGTGTGTGTGTGTGTGTGTGTGTGTGTGTGTGTGTGTGTGTGTGTGTGTGTGTGTGTGTGTGTGTGTGTGTGTGTGTGTGTGTATACGTTAACCTCAACCTACACACACATAAACGTCCGGGCTGCTCAGTGTAAATACAAGTCAGTCATGTTCACCACCTAAAGGGCTCCTCCGCTCAATCAACAGGCCGTGGGAAAATAAACCTGTCAGCTAGAGGGACAGGGATACCAAGAGTAGAGGGAAAAAAGGGTTTATTACCTCAACTAAAAAAGATGAAGTTACTGGTGCTATATATAGTATTACTGTACGCCTCAACTCAAAAAGAGGAAGTTACTGGTGCTATATAGTATACACCTCAACTCAAAAAGAAGAAGTTACTGGTGCTATATAGTATATACCTCAACTCAAAAAGAAGAAGTTACTGGTGCTATATATAGTATTACTGTACGCCTCAACTCAAAAATAAGAAGTTACTGGTGCTATATAGTATTACTGTACGCCTCAACTCAAAAAGAAGAAGTTACTGGTGCTATATAGTATTACTGTACGCCTCAACTCAAAAAGAAGAAGTTACTGGTGCTACTGTATATAGTATTACTGTACGCCTCAACAAAAAAATAAGAAGTTACTGGTGCTATATATAGTATTACTGTACGCCTCAACTCAAAAAGAGGAAGTTACTGGTGCTATATAGTATACACCTCAACTCAAAAAGAAGAAGTTACTGGTGCTATATATAGTATTACTGTACGCCTCAACTAAAAAATAAGAAGTTACTGGTGCTATATAGTATTACTGTACGCCTCAACTCAAAAAGATGAAGTTACTGGTGCTGTATAGTATTACTGTACGCCTCAACTCAAAAAGAAGAAGTTACTGGTGCTGTATAATATTACTGTACACCTCAACTAAAAAAGAGGAAGTTACTAGTGCTGTATAGTATTACTGTACGCCTCAACTAAAAAAGATGACGTTACTACTATTACCATATGCCTCAATTCAAAAGGATGAAGTTACTAGTAGTACTGTATGCCTCAAAAAAATGAAGTTAGTAGGAGTACTGTATGACTCAAGTCAAAGATATGAAGTTACTAATAGTATTGTATGCCTCAACTCAAAAAGATTATGTTTGAACATGACAACTAACTAACTACATTGCTCTTGACTTTTTTTTGTTTATAATTTCTTTTTCATTATGATTGTTCTGTTTGACCGAGCTTTATATTGTGATTTGTTTGGAGGAACGTGGAGAATACATGTTCAAAAAATTACTTTTTCATTCATTCATGTTACTAGTATTACTGTATGCCTCAACTCAAAAGATGAAGTTACTATAGTAGTAGTATTACTGTATGCCTCAACTCAAAAAGATAATGTTACTAGTATTACTGTATGCCTCAACTCAAAAATATAATGTTACTAGTAGTACTGTATGCCTCAACTCAAAAAGATGAAGATACTAGTATTACTGTACGCCTCAACTCAAAAAGATGAAGATACTAGGAGTACTGTATGACTCAACTAAAAAATATAATGTTACTAGTAGTACTGTATGCCTCAACTCAAAAAGATGATGTTATTAGTAGTACTGTATGACTCAACTAAAAAAGATGAAGATACTAGTATTACTGTATGCCTCAACTCAAAAAGATGAAGATACTAGTATTACTGTACGCCTCAACTCAAAAAGATAATGTTACTAGTAGTACTGTACGCCTCAACTCAAAAAGATGATGTTTGATTGATTGAAAACTTTATTAACAGATTGCAGAATGGGTACAGTACAGTACAGCTCAATACATACAATTGTTAAGGGGATGCAGACCAGTTTACATCAGGGTCCCCCATTTTCAATTCATCATAACATATATGACATACACGACATACAGATAGACAGTACTGCTACATCTATACATTTATGACATATCAGATTTGCAAATACAGTACTGTTTGTGATACCAAAAGAGTCCAGAAAAGAGAGTATATACATTTGACGTAGAAACTGTACATTGGAGGGTAGGTGGGGTGGGGGGGGGGGCTGTACATTGGAGGTTGGGTGGGTGGGGTGGGACACTGTACAACTGTACAAGCAAAACTGTACATTGGAATATTGACAAAACCATACTTGGTCATTTACTGTACATTGGGTTGGGTTAGGACAT
Source organism: Notolepis coatsorum (assembly GCF_963971535.1). Taxonomy (NCBI): domain Eukaryota; kingdom Metazoa; phylum Chordata; class Actinopteri; order Aulopiformes; family Paralepididae; genus Notolepis; species Notolepis coatsorum. The sequence goes on along the minus strand of NC_140178.1, from coordinate 79,430,248 downwards.
TTACAGGGGCCAGTTTTGAATTGCAGTCTCCCGTAGGTGTTCTTTGAGAGTGTTTTTGAAAGTGGGTAGTGATTCACATTCCTTTACAGCTGTGGGTAGGGCGTTCCACATTGATGTGGCATAATTGCAAAACGTGTTTAGTCCCTTGTTTGAACCGAATCTGGGTTTAACATGATTTGTGGAGCTCCCTCTGGTGTTGTGATCGTGGTATTCACTGACCTTTGGGAAGTATTTTGACATGTACATGGGTACCTTGGTCGTGTAGTGTATCTTGTAGACCAGGCCCATTGCAAGTTGCTGTACTCTGTCTTCTACTCTAAGCCATCCTAGGTTGTCAAAGTGGGCATGGGTGAGGTGGGTTCTAGGGGTAAGGTCAAGCAGTAGTCTGACAAGTTAGTTTTGAGATGTTTGTAATTTTGTTTTTAGCGCCTTTGAGGTGCTTTGGTACCATGAGGTGCAAGCATAGTCGTAGTACGCTTGAATGAGTGCTCCTGCCAGAGTCTTCAGGGTATTCTTGTTTACCAGTGAGGAGATCTGGTACAAGAATCTCGTTTGTTGGTTGACTTTTTTTATTACATTGGATGCCATTTTGTCACAGGAATACTTTACTAGTATTACTGCACGCCTCAACCCAAAAAGATGACGTTACTAGTATTACTGTATGCCTCAACTAAAAAATATGATGTTATTAGTATTACTGTATGCCTCAACTAAAAAAGATGATGTTATTAGTATTACTGTACGCCTCAACCCAAAAAGATGAAGATACTAGTGTACTACTGTACGCCTCAACGCCTTTTGGTAGATCAAGCAACCCACTGTCCAGAGCCGGTTAACAGTGATTCCCACACTATTGTCTGGGTTTTGGCCCAGCAGACATGATACATGACATACAGGGAAATTTACATAAAAAAAACTCTAAAGTTCTAAAAGCTGGACGTTCCCAAAGCAGATGAAATAATGAGCCTTGCTTGTCACTTCTGTACCAGCATACTGTAAATCTTGGTGTTTGTTGTCCATCTTGGATCATCTAATAGGGGTAATATATACTCTATTCAGAATCTTGTATTGTATAATCCTAAATCTCACACATTTAGATGAGGTCAAATTCAACCTCCAAATTGAAACTCCACTAAGATATGTTAAGGTCATGCTCCCAAGCCAGCTGGACAGACGAATATGCTTTACAGGGGCAGCCCTAAACATTAAACTATAAATATTTGAGACCAAACCTCTTGACAAGGTTGCCTTCTCAAGGAGCTGATCCCACTCAGAGCTTGAGGCCTGTGAGCAATAATGTAGATAATTCATAATGTAGATCATTCATAATGTAGGTCATTCATAATGTAGATCATTCATAATGTAGATCATGTAGATCATTCATAATGTAGATCATTCATTGTGTCGCTAATTGTAGATTCCAACTTCACACACAACCTGAAAGTAACAAAAGAAAAGTGTGGATGTGTAGTGTAGAAAACCAGGGTGGCTTTCCTATAGGTGTGTTGGCGTCTGACAATCCCTTAAAATAAATGGGTGGCTTAGCGAGTTAAGCCAAGGTGTTCACAAACTGGGTGTGTTTGTGTGTCTTTCCGCTGCCCCCACCCATGTGAAGGACACTCCTGGGACAGGGTATGTGCCCGCACTCGTGCCCCGCTCAACACAACCTCCCTTCCCTTCAGTCTACGCCTGTGCTGTGTGTCCCGCTCTCGCTCTCAGCAGAGGGCGGAGGAATAAGTACCCAACCCCTTTACTAGGTCAAAGTAGAAATATACCCTGACGGAATAGTACTCTGACAAGCACTATTCCACCGTGAGTGAATAGTATTAAAGTACTTGACGTTAAGTGTAATCGACGAGTACGTTCACGGTTCATACTTGAATATCATATCCCCGTATATTTTCAGAATTCCAAAGCTAAAATGGTTGATGACTCAGCCTTGATGGTTCCCTCCTAGTAGGCACACCATTTTTATTGATTGCATATCTTATATTCAAAACCCAGTACTTGCAGATGTTATGGATAAATATTGTGGATTAAAAAGTAGGAGATTTCCTTTGAAATATAGAGTTAAAGTATAAAAGCCCCCCCCCCCCCCCAATGGAAAAAGGCAGTACAAGTACAAATACCTCAAAACCTAAAAGTACCCTGTTACTTTCCACTCCTGTCTTAAGTCTCTCTCTCTCTCCTTTCATCTGCTCAATTATTACTTCTTCTCCTCCATGTGTTTGCTCATCTGTTGCTTTTTCTGCACAAATTATCCTCCACTCCCTATCTTCCCTAACCTCCTTTTCACTCTTTCTTTTTTTGTCCACTCTCTCTCTCTCTCTCTCTCTCTCCTTCCCATGTTGGTGTAGTTGTCCTTATTTGGCTCCCCTCGAGTGAGTGAGTGAGTGAGTGTGTGTGTGTGTGTGTGTGTGTGTGTGTGTGTGTGTGTGTGTGTGTGTGTGTGTGTGTGTGTGTGTGTGTGTGTGTGTGCGTGCGTGTGTGTGCGCGTGCGTGAGTGTCTGTGTATGTGTGTGTGTGTGTGTCAGAGAGTTAGTCCTGGGCCGAAATGAACGAACAAGTCATTTTGTGCTGATCAGTTTTAAGTTGGGTACGTACCAAGTCACTAATGGCACATACTGGTAAAGGGAACACTCCCGCTCACGAGTTCCAATCAGAAAGCTCAGAATAGCTTGAGTTCCCTGAAACGAGTCAGGCTGCCCAACCCGCCCCCCCCCCCCCCCCCCCCTCCCCGTCCACTCACTTAACTCAAGTACTAAACCACAGGAATGGAGTGAAGCAGTGATGGCCGGCTGCTACGCCTAGAGAGACAAACTAAAGCCATCGTCTGATAATCGGACGGTTCTCGGTTCAATCCCCAGCTCCTCCCGTGTCGTCGAAGTGTCCTTGAGCAAGTCACTGCACCGCTATCTGCTCCCGATGTGTGTGTGTGTGTGTGAGTGTGAGTGTGTGTGTGTGTGTGTGTGTGTGTGTGTGTGTGAATAGGTGCACCATGTAGGAGAAACCCCACAAGCCGCACATGAACCTAGGGAGCAAGGAGTCTTGGGAAACTTCAAAAAAATAATTCATTTAGATGAATTGACTCAAAAATAACTAATCAGTAAAAGAACCGGACTGCTCAGTGCTAGAGTGAGTGAGTGTGTGTGTGTGTGTGAGAGTGAGTGTATGTGTGTGAGAGAGTGAGTGTATCTGTGTGTGTGTGTGTGTTTCCTCCTGACTGTGACTCACCACTCGTCTGACTCACACGCGCTAACAAAAACACACTGTCGCCATGGGGACGGAGACTCCCGCCCTTTTCTCCCCTCCCTGTTCTCTCTCTCTCTCTCTCCCTCTGTGTGTTTCCAAGGCAGGTCTCTAGTTTCTTTCCTTCTTGCAGTCACCAGCAGCAGTCTTGGCACTGCTGAATGGGTGGCACGCTAACCTGGGGCCGGACATGGCCTAGAGAGAGAGTGAGAGAGTGAGAGAGAGAGAGAGAGAGAGAGAGAGAGAGAGAGAGAGAGAGAGAGAGAGAGAGAGAGAGAGAGAGAGAGAAAATAATAATAATAACAACAATAATGGGGATGTCGAAGAATAATAAAAGTGAGAGTGAAAGATGGACGCAAACGGAAACATGGAAGAAAAGAAGAGGAGCGAAAAGAAAACATTCAAAGAGAAAAATGTGTTTTAAGGAGAAAAACTTGAGGAGAAAAGTGGAGAAAGTCAGAAATACAGCATAAAGTAGGCAACGAGACAAGCAAACCTTCAACAAAGGAGAGTCAATGAACAGAGATGGTGGCTGAATAAGAAAGTAACAACCTGTGGCCCACAATCCCCCCCCCTTTCTTATTTTTATTACTGCGCTGAAATTGTAGTCTGCTTTTAAACTGGTTCTTGGTTCCCCTTCCACTTTGATGTGCTGGCGTCACCCGGCCGGCCTGCCTGCAGCCTCCGGGGCGGCTTGATAACGTGCCCACGTGTGGCATTACGTTTCTGCAAAGATCAAGTACTGCACTGGATGTACCGCACGCCACCACGCTTTGGCCTACTTCCTCCAGGCCGACGGAGGCCTACCGGTGGTGTGCCACCTAGTGGACAGGGTGGTGTATAGGGTGGTTGAATGAATGAATGAATGAAAACTTTATTTAACAGATTGCAGAATGGGTACAATACAGTACGGCTCAATACATACAATTGTTAAGGGGATGCAGACCTGAGAAAGACGTTTGTCTTGTTTCCATCAGGGTCCCCCATTTTCAATTCATATAGACATATATGACATACATGACATACAGATAGTCAGTACTGCTACATCTATACATTTATGACATACCAGATTTGCAAATACAGTACTGTTTGTGATACAGAAGGAGTCAAGAAAAGGGAGTATATACATTTGACGTAGAAACTGTACATTGGAGGTTGGGTGGGGGGGGTTGGGTACATTGGGATATTGACAACCATACTGGGTAATTTACATTGGAGGTGGTTGGGGGGGGGGGGGGGCGGGGGGCACGCTGTATAAACAAGTAACACTGTACATTGAGGGGGGGGGGGAGGAGACACTGTACAAACAAACACAATTGTACATTGAACTATTGACAAAACCATACTAGGTAAATGACTGTACATTGGAGGGGGTTGGAATGATTGGGTTAGGATATTTACAGGGGCCAGTGTTGAATTGCAGTCTCCCGTAGGTGTCCCTTGAGAGAGGTTTTGAAAGTGGGTAGTGATCCACATTCCTTTACAGCTTTGGGTAGGGCGTTCCACATTGATGTGGCATAATTGCGAAACGTGTTTAGTCCCTTATTTGAGCCGAATCTGGGTTTGACATGATTTGTGGAGCTCCCTCTGGTGTTGTGATCGTGGTATTCACTGACCTTTGGGAAGTATTTTGACATGTACATGGGTACCTTGGTCGTGTAGTGTATCTTGTAGACCAGGCCCATTGCAAGTTGTTGTACTCTGTCGTCTACTCTAAGCCATCCTAGGTTGTCGAAGTGGGCAGGGGTGAGGTGGGTTCTAGGAGTAAGGTCAAGCAGTAGTCTGACCAGTTTGTTTTGAGATGTTTGTAATTTTGTTTTTAGCGCCTTTGAGGTGCTTTGGTACCATGAGGTGCAAGCATAGTCGTAGTACCCCTGAATGAGTGCTCCTGCCAGAGTCTTCAGGGTGTTCTTGTTTACCAGAGAGGAGATCCGGTACAAGAATCGAGTTCGTTGGTTGACTTTTTTTATTACATTGGATGCCATTTTGTCACAGGAGAGATTAGCCTCTAGGATGGACCCCAGGTAGGTAATTTCATCTTTCCTTGTGACAATATTGTCACCCACTGTAACTGAGAAGCCGTCGGTCTTGCTGAGTTTGTTATTTGAACCGAAGAGAATGGACTCTGTTTTGCCCATGTGTAATGATAGTTTGTTATCAGCGAGCCATATGCAGATTCTGCCTAGTTCCGAGCTGAGGGTTTTTTCAACCTGTAACTTGTTCTTGTCAGAGACCAGCAGGGCTGAGTCGTCCGCAAACAGGAACAAGTTGCAGTCACAAGCTGACGACATGTCATTTGCATAAATTAGGAACAGTAGCGGTCCTAGTATGCTTCCTTGTGGAACACCACAGCTCACTGTGAGGGGGGGGGATAGGGTACCGTTTACCTCCACCATCTGTTCCCTCCCCTCAAGGTTCTTTCTCTCTGCTTTTCTTATGCAATTACAGGAAATATGGGAGAGAAGGAAGGGGTTCAAGCGGGCTGTTGAGACATGGAGTCGTCATCCTCCCAGCCTCACACACACTTATGTTGATAGGGACCGTGTTATGCATGTGAAACTTTGAATGAGCCATACTACACCATATATTTGAAAGGTGAATCAGCCATACTACACCAAATATTTTAACAGTGAATCAGCTATACTACACCAAATATTTTAACAGTGAATCAGCCATACTACACCAAATATTTTAACAGTGAATCAGCCATACTACACCAAACATTTTAAAGGTGAATCAGCCATACTACACCAAACATTTTAAAGGTGAATCAGCCATACTACACCAAACATTTTAAAGGTGAATCAGCCATACTACACCAAACATTTTAAAGGTGAATCAGCCATACTACACGAAATATTTTAAAGGTGAATCAGCCATACTACACCAAATATATATATATATATATATATATATTTTTTTTTAATCCTCTTTTTCTCCGCCTGATTTTCTATGCTTTTCTCCCCATCCCAATTTTAGTCGTTATGCCCTACCTGGTTGTTGTGCGCATGTTCCCCCTACTGGTCAGTACAAGGGAACCCTGAAGTCTACCACATGTTTCCTCCAACACATGCGGAGACAGCCAGCGGCTCTCTTTTCACCTGGCAGCGAGGACTCTCATTGGTGAAGTGTAACACGTGGGAGGTCATGCTACCTTCACCACTTCCTGCCTTTCGCTGAACAGGCGCCCAGACCTGACCTGTAGCTGTCCACAACGCCAGATTCCCACCCACGACTTCCCTCCCGCTAACTCAGCCAAACGAGTTAGTATGACGATCGGCCCAAGCCGCAGGCAATGCTGACTCCAGGAGTCGAGACCGCAGCCTCTTGCATTGGTGACGAGCGCAATCTCCGCTATGCCACTCGACCGCCTCTAAACCAATTATTTTAACAGTGATTGCATAGTTGCTTCTTGCATTGTTGGTTCCTGACTTTTGTACCTAACTATCTCTTAATCTATCTCTCATGCTACCCCCCCCCCCCACACACACACACACACACATACTGTACATACACACACATTCCTTGTATAGTGAGTGTGAAATGACCTCACTATGGCCACAGACAAAACCTCAACGATGACACAACAGGTTGCTGGGTTGTCATCACTGTATTCCAACGTCTGACCTACTCATGACCTATTGGCCGACCCCTGCATGAAAGGTGAGTGTGTGTGTGTGTGTGTGTGTGTGTGTGTGTGTGTGTGTGTGTGTGTGTGTGTGTGTGTGTGTGTGTGTGTGTGTGTGTGTGTGTGTGTGAAACCAGATGACATGGGAGCTCCGTCACTGTCTGGTTAAACACATTGGAAGACAATGATGAATACACCCACCCACACAAACACACACTGACAACACACATCTGGACATGGACAATGGGACAGACAAACACATGCATGTATGCAAACTGAGTGCACACAAACACATGCACATACACACAAACAGACACACTTGTGGGCACACATTTCCGACCTCTGGATGACCTCTGGGGGGGGGGGGGGGGGGACTGAAGACTCACGGCAGCTGGCTAGTTGAGCATTCTGGGAACAGACTGAAACCATATGCCAACACTGGCATAATCCTCCAGAGATGGAGGGATGGAGAGAGAATGGAGAGGGAGAAATGGAGAGAGAGGGGGGGTGGAGAGAGAGGGAGAAATGGCGAGAGAGAGAGGGAGAAATGGAGAGAGAAATGAAGAGAGAAATGAAGAGAGAAAGAGAGGGAGAATGGAGAGAGAGCACAAGAGAATCCAAAAGTGACCAAAAGAAAAAAATACCAAAGTAAAAGAAGGGATAAAATCAGAGATAACAATGAGATACAGTACAACAGAAGAAGAAAGTGAGTGAGCGACGGTGGCAGCTCCTTCCTCTCCTCCTCCCATCACAGCTGTGGGGGCGAGATTAGCTCAATCAACAGGCGAGCGAGCGAGAAGAAAGATTAACAGAAGGGAGAAAAACGACACAGAGATGATGTCATATTAACGATTGTCACACTTTATTGAAAAAAAAACCTGCCATACATATAATTGTATGCTTCTATACATCAGCCGTTGTAACATAGCATTTTGCTCGAGGTTTGACCGCCAGCACATATGGAGCAATGCACACACATTGATGCTAGATCAAAAGAAGATAAAAACATGAAGAATGAGTCATGAGGACGAGCACTACCATTGTGCTGTAACAGCGAGAACGTGAAGAGGCATAACTGCAATTATTCTGCAACAACTTTCTCCTACAGATATTCACCCCACCTGTCCCGTCAGCTGATTCCTTCTGGACCAATGAGAACCAAAGGCCACATTACTCGCAGATTGGAGCGTGCCATTGTATGGGAGAATTCAGGGGTGTGTGTGTGTGTGATATTTGTACTCCGCCGACTGAAACATGTATACCTTCCCTGTGAGTTATACAGTGGTGCGTTTCGAGTGCGTCTGACTGAGTGCAACTGTGTGACAGCTGTCCCCATGCTAGCTGTAATCCACAATAAGCTCCATGGCTCCCCTCCTCTCTTTCATTATAACCCCCAGAGCATCTCTGACCTCCAGGCCTGTCACACTGCCTTAAACCCTTTCACACTGACTGTAGTAGTAGTAGTAGTAGTAGTAGTAGTAGTAGTAGTAGTAGTAGTAGTAGTAGTAGTAGTAGTAGTAGTAGTAGTACAGTAGTACTGCACTGGACCTAATCACTTCAAATTAGTCAGGGGGACCCAATTATAGAAAAGTATTACAGTCAAATATGATCTAAGTAGAAATCCACGTCAACGTCATTGTTATTAAACTTTTTTGTTGGCCCTGGCAAGTGATAGTAAGTCCTGCTGCTGTGGAAAACCGCTTCTTTTCCTCCACATGGTTTACTGCCCTCCACACATTTCCACCAGCCGACACGGTGGCCCTCATTCCTGCGGCTCCGTTTATAAAAGGTTCTCACACGCAACTGTTGTACTTACGACCGCATCCACGACCGGTTCTTTATTTTATTTAAATGTTTTTTTTATCAATTATTTGGAATGATCGTACAAAGGAATCTAGGATATAAAGTCAAAGGATATTGATGTGATACCAGTCAGCCAGTTGTAGAATCTAGACATATAGGGAGGTGTAGTGCTTACGTCATTTGTTTAAAACAAATAAAGCATGAACATTGGCATGGTGTACCTTTCTCTGTGTATTCATCCACAATCTATAGCTAAACATAAAACTATTTGCAATTAATCGTAAAATAATTATGTATTATTTTATTTCAACCAAAAATGCTTAAACAATAATGTTAGTGATAGAAGGGAACTCATTTTGTGCAAAAATGGAAAGCTTGCCAATGTTCATGAGGCAGAATTATTACAATAGCCGATAATACATTTTCCCAATGATAAATCCCTATACGGGTGGACCGCGCAGGAAACTAAAGTGACGTCAGACTACACCTCCCTATTAGGCTTATTAGGCCTCATGCAGCGGCTACTGTGATCTGACGGCACTCACTCACTGTATCTTCTTCCTCCATAGATCTGGCCGCACGTCAAATGTTGAATGCCAATGATAACTCCCCTGTCCGTTATTGTACAGTGAATCGAAACACAGCACCGCTGTGAAGGAAGGGTGCGCTGCATTTACAACACAAGACTAAATGAGAGCAATATGGTATGCGGTACAATAATTGTTTTATCACGATTCTCTTGTTTTCATGATTGTGGAAAGCACAAATTGAAACTCAATTAATCGCCCAGCCCTAGCGTGCGCCATACAGTACATGTAAATGTAAAACCCCTTCTCCCTGCTTTTCTCCAGTCTTGTATGTACAGAACATTGTAGTTCACCCGTATGCCTATATAAAATAACCATCGTAAACTCTGATATGAGGGTTCAGTGGAAGGAACAATTCATATAGATTTATCATATTCGTTTTTTTATGTTCATTCTAAAGTGTGTGGGGGGGGGGGGGGGGGGGCAACAACGACATAATTCTCCCTTTTCCTCATCTTCATAACACAACATAACATTGCATTACTGGATCACATTAACACTGAATGTTGATCTTTTCCTTCCTTTACATTAGGGATGCAGAGATATGGATATTGTTGGTATTGAATAGTATTGGGTTGATACCGGGCCACTGGGTTTGGTAGAAGAGAATATCCCCAATGCTAAAATCCAACAGTCAGAACCACATAATGTGTCAACAATTAAAGTAATGCAACCAGATTTGAATTTGTTTAGCCTTTTCACACATAAGTATGTTCAATCTCAATCAAAATAAAATGGATTATCTTTAATAACGTTGGTTCAATGACCCGGAGCTGAGATGATCTGAGTCTATATTGTTCAGTAAAAGTAATAGATCTTATAAATACTCAATATCGGCTGATACTCAAAGATTAGGAGTGGTATACTCACATTCAAAATGTTTTTGGTGCATCCCTACTTCACTTAGTATATCATTATACAACGGCATGCACATTTCTCGATTCTGATTGGCTGAAACAGTCCATTTACACGTATGTATCTGTCACAATCCACGCTCCTGGTCCCAGGACCCGCCCACAACCGAATCACATCACTCCGCCATGCGGATTTTTCGGAAAAAAAAGATGGCGGACAATAATCTTTAACAAATGGATATGTTGATAGCGTCATAACGACTAAATATAAAGCGATTCTGTCACGGCGAATGTCTTAGTCCTTTAAACAATGTTGGATGATGTAATTGATGGGTCATGAGTCATTGTGGAACAAAAGAAAAATCGATTGATTGGTTGATTGCTAATTTTATTACTGTACGCCTGGTTTCCAACTGGTTAAGTTTAGGCCCTCTAAAGTAGGTTTAAAAAAATAAATAAAAAAATAGGGCGAAGAAAACTTTTTTTCCCCTATAGGGCAAAGAAAACGTTTTAATTTGTTTTACCTACTTTCTATAGAAGCATCTAAGAATGAAGTTCTATAGAAAGTAGGTCTGCATCCCCTTAACAATTGTGTGTATTGAGCCATACTGTATTGTACCCATTCTGCATCTGGTAATACAATTTTCAATCAATCAATCAATCATTCCAATAACAACCGCTAACTTCACAATTAAAAACTAAAGAAAAGTTGGATGTGTTAGTTGGTTGGATGTCTTAGTTGAAAGACAATTGGATGTGTTAGTTGGTTGGATGTCTTAGTTGCAAGACAGTTGGATGTGTTAGTTGGTTGGATGTCTTAGTTGAAAGACAGTTGGATATGTTAGTTGGTTGGATGTCTTAGTTGAAAGACAGTTGGATGTGTTAGTTGGTTGGATGTCTTAGTTGAGACAGTTGGATGTGTTAGTTGGTTGGATGCACTTCCGAGCTGCTTCCACATGGAGGCAACTTGTCTTTTTTGTTGTTGTGGGAACTACTTTTTCTGGCGGATGGTTTTTTTCAATAAATCTTCGATTAATGTGTGTTTATTGTATAGCAATAAGGTTGAATGAATGTGGCAGTTGTATAAAAGTCGTGATTTGTGAAAAATAAACCATGCCTAGGGGGGTCGAACAACCCTCGGCTGTGCCTCGGGCCTAACGACCACCCCTAGGCATGGTTTATTGTTCACAAACCACTCCTGCGCGTGATGTAATGCTTAAATACTGTCTGGAATATCTTACTACTTCTCTCTCGTCTTTCTTTCATCTCGCTTTGGTTCATCTTTGTTTCAGGGGTTCATCAAACATGTTCAAACCTTGTGCTGTGGCGAATGATTCCCAGCTTAACCCTATATTCTAACTTTGTATATATACTTCCTCAGTTTAATTACTTTCAAAAGTACTGGAGTCTGTTTGCAGCGTCACACCGCCCTCTGCTGTACACAGCCGGCAGTACAAGCTTTCACTTCACCTGTGTCCACTTCTTCCACTCATCATCATCATCATCATTATCATCATCATCATCATCATCTATCATTCCCCTCTCTACCACATAAGAAATCTGTCTGCTTCCAGTTTAACATTATTCTCTTGTATATTCCATCTTAGTGGTGACTCCCTTCATGTATGTATGTATGTATGTATGTATGTATGTATGTATGTATGTATGTATGTATGTATGTATGTATGTTTACTGGAGCACTATATCTAATATATGAGAAAAAGAGATTAGTGGTAATAAATGTGTGTAAAACGTACATAGGACAGTACCAGTAACTCACTTTTAGTAAGGTACTGTAAGGGCAGGTCTGACTTCATACAACGACTGGGGTATGGTACAGGCTGAAAGCGTATCGATTGCCAATTAATTCTATACAAAAATATAGATACATATTATATAGTACCAGGGGACACATATGGGTACATTATGAAAAGAGTAAAGACAGAAAAGGTTAACTGAATGAACAAAAAAACAACAAGCAACCTCTCCATCCTGTATTGTTTGTCTGTTTATCCCAGTGCTTGATTCGTCCTTTGCTCGTGTTTTCTGCTCCCCCCCCCACGGTTTAGCGAATTAGCGACATCTGGTAAATGTAGGGTTGGGAAGGTTGGGGGAGGGAAGTGGGGGGGAGGGGGCGTTAGTGGGCCAGCTCATTCCACATGAGGGATCTTCCCGCTTCGCCTATGCGATAAAAAAAAAAACAGCCTCCAATGTCCACATTCATCAATGTCACAGTGTTCATAGAACTCTTAAAATGCAGTCCACAGTCCATTATTGGGATAACACTTTTATAATGCTTGTTTTATACTTTTTTTCACTACAAAAATAATCGCCTCTCCCTCTCTCCAAAGCAGTCTTGCGAGGAGGGGTGCGTCTAGGGGGATTAAGGCAAATTTGCTGGTTAAGGGAGGGGGTGGTTTGTGGGGTGTTTGTGGTCTACATAAACAGAAGTAAAGGTTTTCCAATGATTAGGAAAAACCTATTTCTGGTGCCCTCATCTTCTAAAAGACTTTGTGAAGCGGTTCCCTTATGTCATAAGCGGGCTACATTAGAACGTGAAGCCCTACAAACCTGATGAAGAGCCTTTCGCTCAGCGTTCCAGCTCTTTCCGGATATTGTTTTGTGATGCTGGAAGGTGGAATGGGAGTAAAGTAGCTTTTATAGAGTCTCAGAGGCAGCTTAAAAAGTATAATCCTTTGTGTAAAAAAGCGCAATCCATCCATTGTTCATCTTTCCATTATGTGTAACAAGTAAAGCGATAGACTCAGGGAGAACTTGTGGTTTAGAACTGTGGTCGTGTCTGTTGTTCCTCAAGGAGGAAACTTCCTGTGGGGATTAAAAGGGGAATATCCTCCTGCGATTAAAAAAAAACAAAGTTCCCCATCTCTTCAACTTCAGTGGATTGTTATCCTTGGTGAGAAGTTTTTATGGGAAAGGAGTCAGAAGTTGCTGAAGAGCTGGTACTTCATGGTCCAGTCCATAGGTGGCGCTCTCTTCTTGGCTCTCTTGGCGTGGGCCTTCTCCTTGGCCTCGGCCGCTGTGGGGCTCAGGCGCAGACCGATCTCGGCGAACGCGTCCAGCAGACGGCCGTCATCATCCGCCAGCTAAAGCGGTACAAGCGGACAAAGAGGAGGGGTCAGGTTGTCAGTACATTGAAGATGTCCTGCAGACGCCAACTGACTTTTACCAGACATAATTAGTTTATACTGTAATTGACAGAGAACATTATCTCATAACCCTGTCACCCAGCCAAACCACTGAACATTGGAGAACGTAAAAATGCAGCGATTTTGATGTGAATCCCCGATTTGTAAAGTACATGTATTTTATATGTGACAAATAATAAACAAACTTGAAACTTGAAAGTTGGGGAGATACTTTTGGATAGGACAAAACTAAATTGACAGTATTGTTCCTCAAAACGCATTTTTGGGTACTGGCAGTGATGTTTTACTGCATACATACAAAGCACACCCTCCCTCCCACCACCACCACCACCACCACCCATACTCCCATCCCTACCTGTGTGCTGTTCCCCTGGCTGCTGAGATCAGAATGTACCCCTACCTGTGTGCTGTTCCCCTGGCTGCTGAGATCAGAATGTACCCCTATCTGTGTGCTGTTCCCCTGGCTGCTGAGATCAGAATGTACCCCTACCTGTGTGCTGTTCCCCTGGCTGCTGAGATCAGAATGTACCCCTAGTCCCTACCTGTGTGCTGTTCCCCTGGCTGCTGAGATCAGAATGTACCCCTACCTGGTTGCTGAGATCAGAATGTACCCCTACCTGGCTGCTGAGATCAGAATGTACCCCTACCTGGCTGCTGAGATCAGAATGTACCCCTACCTGGCTGCTGAGATCAGAACGTGTGGACCTGAAGGACTGCGAGGTGGAGCTGCCGTTGATCTGAGGACTGGGGGAGCCGTTGGATATGGATGGACCGTCATAGTCTGGTGAACAAGGGATCAGAGACGTGTAATGTGAGGGATTTCCATGAACAGGTGTATGTCATGCTTCCTGTAGAGGAGCTGTTTGGACACTGTCATACAGGCACAGCAAGGTGTCATGCCGTGAGCTGCCACTAGGGGGTATAGTGGGTAACTGTTTAAAAAAAAAAAAAAAAAAAAAAAAAACTTACTAACCATACTGTCATGCACTTGTCCTAATAAACTAACCTACACTGTAGCACTCAACACTTTGACGAACATTGTTACTCAGCTGATAGAGTTGTGCCCTTCCTGATGGCTTGTCGTACAGAACTTGTAAGTCGCTTTGGATAAAAGCGTCAGCTAAATGACTAAATGTAAATGTAATGTAATGTAACTGAGTGAGTGAGTGAGTGAGTGAGTGAGTGAGTGAGTGAGTGAGTGAGTGAGTGAGTGAGTGAGTGAGTGAGTGAGTGAGTGAGAGTGAGTGAGTGAGAGAGTGAGTGACTGGCTGAGTTAGTGACATTGCTGGTCTATGAGGTGCTTCACATCTATAAATAACAAAGACTTACTGAATGAATGAATGAATGATGAACTCTATCAAATGAGATGAACATACTGTAAGTGACTAGTGTGTCATGAGAGCCACAGCAGCAGGGCAATGTGGACATGTGGACTCTGAACATGTGTAATCAAAATTGTTGACAGCAATTGACTATTGAGCTAGTCTTTCCTCCCATAATTTCCTGTTATTCTTGAGTACCACAGTGCACGCTGGGTAGTGTAGCCCTACCTCGGAGGTGGCCGATGGTGGGGATGACCCCAATCCTCTTGAAGTGTTCGTCTGTGTCTGGGTCCACCACCATCAGCATGGTCTCGTCTCCACCATTCTTTATGAAGGCCACCACCTCCGCGTGGCGCATGCCCTCGATGTTCACACCATTCACCTGAGAGAGAGAGAGGGAGAGGGAGAGGGAGAGGGGGGGTGTTACATTGGAATTATTTATTTGTGTCCACCAATTATCAGAAAGGCAAGGGACACAGACAGCACAATACATCCAGACATTCAGAGGCCTTCCAGCTATGGTACATTGTGTGCTCAGTTGACAGTCAGGTTGATCCATTCAGACATCATAATGATATGAAGAGTCCACTTCAACAAGCACTGAAGTCTGTTCCACACGTCTGGTCTGCTCCACTTGGTGTGAGAGCATTACGATACACCGTCCAACCAGCAGGTGGCACCATGCAGCAACACATTCATCATCTAGCCCTACAGGACCCAGATAAAGACCTGTTGGACAGCAGTCACACATAATTTACTATACCAAGGTAGCTGTGAATTTCTACACAGATGCATGAAAACAATGGAGGACGTTAGTATAATGTCTATTTTTACAAATTGAAAATATAAAGGGGAGAGGACATGAAAGGGTCATAATAGAGTTACGTGTGTGTCTTTGTATTTGTGTATTTGTGCAAGCATGTGTGACTGAATGTGCGTGTGTATACGTGACAATATTGTTCCGGCCTCCACACCTAGCCGGCAAAACACAATGGCTCCTCGGCCTTATGAAGGTGCCGTGTGGATTTTATAAGGGGCCTGTGTTCCAACAGCTTTGTCCAGAACCAATACACACACATCTCTAACAAAAAAAGCAGGTCGCTTCGCACGACGCCAAGCTAACGTCGGTACACCATCAATTATGGATGGCTGGCCTGGTGCTCCGGCTATGCTGCAGGTGTCAGGTGACGGTCTGCTCCGGGGGGAACTTGTTTAAAATTCACTCTGCTCTTCTTGACGTGAGGGATGGAGGGAGGGTAGAGAGAAGTGGAGGTGAGGAAGGTAAACTGGGAGGCCTCTTGCATGACAGGCGTGTATCTAAACACAGTGTATCGAAATGTAAAACTGTATTGCAGATTCTGCTTCTCTCATTCTATTCCCTAGGTCTCTTTTCTCTCTCTCTCAGTTTAACTGGTGGTGCGGTGTGGCTACTGCTATTAGCATAATTTTTAACTGGTGGTATGGTACAGTACAGCTACTGATATTAGCATAATGTTTAACTGGTGGTATGGTACACCTACCGCTATTAGCATAATGTTTAACTGGTGGTATGGTACACCTACCGCTATTAGCATAATGTTTAACTGGTGGTATGGTACAGCTACCACTATTAGCATAATGTTTAACTGGTGGTGTGGTACAGCTACCGCTATTAGCATAATGTTTAACTGGTAGTATGGTACAGCTACCGCTATTAGCATAATGTTTAACTGGTGGTGTGGTATGGCTACTGCTAATGTCTGAAAACATTTTCATTGCTTACGACTTTGAAATAAAATTTTTATTTTTCTCAGCCAAACCAAGCTGTGTATACATTGTATGCTGAGCAACTATATAATCTATAATTAGAGCTCTGTGGTACAAATAAATGTTAACTCATAAAGAATAAAAAAATCCAATCAAATTGTGACTTGTGTTACACCCCTAGTATACATTTTAAAGTGAGATAAACGGGAATAGAGAAACAAGGAAATTAGACGATGTAAGACAAGAGGCGTGGGAGGTAAGGCTGTAAGAGACAACATGGGGGGGGGGGGGGGTCTAACCCGAGAGAGGAGCCTATCAGAGGAAAGAAGAGTAGAGAGTACAGATCAACAGATGGAAAAACGAGAGCAGCTGCCAATCATTCTCTGCTCTACATACTGTCTCTACCCTCATTGCCTCTATCCAGATCTATTCATCTCTCTCCACTAGTCTGGGTAACAGGAGAGAAAGCAGCCTCAGTCAACCAGTCAGTCAGTGATTCAGCCAGTCAGACAGACACCAATCATTCAGTCAAACAGTTTGTCTGCCAACTTTTCAGTCAGGCATTCAGTTAAAAAGACAGTCAGACATGCTAACTCAGACTTTCAGACAAGCAGATAGACATGCAGCCTCAGTCAGTCAGTCAATAAGTCAGGCAGCCAGTCAGACAAATAGAAAAATAGGCATTCATTCATTCAGTCAGTCAGTGATTCAGCCAGCCAGCCAGCCAGCCAGTCAGTACAGATTGTCTGTCAACTTGTCAGTTAGGCAGTCAGTTAAGAAGACAGTCAGCTCGCCAGTCGATCAGTCAATCAGATTATCAGTCAACTTGTCAGTCATTCAGACAGACAGACAGACAGGCTGACAGTAAAGTAAGTCTCTCAGCCAGCCAGTCATTCACAGACGGGCCAAGACCCTGTCCTCTCACAGGCGTTGATGCAGGGAGAACAAGCATCTATTGTATTGGGCCGAGGCAGCAGGTGCTCTGTCTGTCCCTAAGCATGCATCCTATACACCCACAATACCCTGCCCACTCTAATTACTGTAATACAGATCACACACAGACACACACACACACACACACACACACACGCACACACGCACACGCTTCTCACAGGAGTTCTCATTACATTATTGGGTTATTGTTTTTCACGGTAGCTCTCGACAACTATGTTTTTCTGATGCGTAATGTGTCTGTGTCTGTGTGTGTGTGTGTGTGTGTGTGTGTGTAAGAGAGAGAGAGTGTCTGTGTGTGAAAGTCATGGAAGGTCCAAGAACCCTTAGGTTGTATGGCCATCGTTGATGTGTTGTGCATGTATGTGTGTGTGCAAGTGCTGAACTTTCTATAAAACATGAGGTTTCCCGTAGCCTACGATATAAAGTTTTCACCACCATGCCGGTGCATAGCTGAAACAATAGCTGTAACTCTTCAATAGGCAGCAAGCAATGCCTTGAAGGGCACTATGGTTGGGGCAAGTAGTGTATTGAGAGGGGAGCCTAACAACAGCCTAACCTTATTACTGGTTCTAACTTTATGACACAACAATTAATAACCCACACCTAACTCTCTTTAACAGGGCTAAACACTTAACAATTGTGTTAATTGTTAAATGTTAGCTGTTAGCAATGACAGCAGCCAGCTAGCTAGCTAGCCTTGCTTGTTTGATTATCTCGAAATTCGCCATTAAGTCAAAACAAAGTCATACGTTAATGTTATGTCCTGGAGACAATATTAATAACACCAGGCCCAACCTGCTGGGCCTAAGATAATAATTTTTTAAAGATGATTTTTTAAACTACAGTTACAGTGGGGCCGCTTGGTTGGAATGCTCAGTCACCTGCTACATCTGCTGGTTAAAACATAAATGCCCTCAAACAGCAGGTCCAAGTGTTCTTATTGTGCGTAGAATGATGTTCAACACTTGGTGATTCCGATCACAAGCTTCAACCTCCATGCCTAGCAAAATTAGCTTGCTAGCCAAACAGAGGGGTAATAATTTGGGATGACCTCAAAGAGGAAAGGTAAAAGCCAAAAAAACTTAGACAACATAGACAAAACTGCCCTCAAAGCTCTTCTGATTCCTTCATATATTGTATCATTTGTGGGACCAAGCAAACCCTATAGTAATCAAACCCATCAGCATATACTGTTATGTTGGAGTAATTAGACCACATGTTGTTGTAGCTTAACAGTAAACTTACTCAACTGAGCCACATGCATAGTAACGAACATCGTCACGTCCGGGCCATATGCCATAACGTGAATCAGAACACATGAACACGACACTGCAATAGTCAGAACACTGGTTTAAGTGCTGGCACTCGCTAGAGTACCAGACATAACATAATACATAACATTCAAATGTTTTTTTGTTTAATAATCAGCCACTATAAACCTATATAAAGGCCCAGTCATGCAAAAACTGTGTGATACACCGTTAAACTGCTAGAATAATACTGTGATACATATTTTTGGTCATACTTCCCAGCCCTAATACGCCCAGGGTTGGACAATAGCCAGGTGTGTGTGTGTGTGTGTGTGTGTGTGTGTGTGTGTGTGTGTGTGTGTGTGTGTGCGTGCGTGCGTGGGATGTGAACCAGATGTGAGGTGAATAGTCCCATCAGATAATGTGTGTGATGTCAGATCACTGCCTCATTGTCCTCTAACACATCTAGGCTGTTACCACATTAACTATAAGAGGGTACAGGTGTGTGAGTGTGTGTATGTGTGTGTTTGGGTGCATCTGGAATGGTATAGCCGGTGTGTGTTTGTAAGTGTATTCACATGTGTGTGTTTGTGTGAATGACGTGTGCATGTTTCTTTCCCAAAATACAGTAATGTTCTTTCTTATATTTGCTAATCAAATTCCATGGTATATGGTTAATTTTTCCATTTTCCATTTACAATAGCAAATGTCCCTAACTCACTAGGGCCCTTTCTCACTCACCCTATTCGTTTCTATTCTGTTCCGCTCTGGCCCGTTCCGAGATCTGATGCGAACTCCCCCCCCCCCTCTCCCCCCTCTAGTTTGCGTACACACTGCAGTCTTGTTTCGTTCCGGGTTCTGTTTACGGTTTGCCTTTTGAGCGTTTACGCTTGCCGTAGGCGATGATGTCACGTTCGAAAATGTAAACACAGGAAGTGTTAACATGGCGCTGGAGTCTGGATGCTGATATAAAATGAATAAATAAGCAATAAATATGAAGTTATATTTGAACCTCTGTTGTCAAGCCTTGTCAATATAACCCACCCCATTGTATCACGAATACCCAGGGCTAACGCTAAGCTAACGGTTAACGCTAGTTAGCTTAGCCTAGTCTAGTATAGCCTGTAGCACTTTTTCTTTTCAGCAAAGAACGTGCAATAAACAAAACGGATACATTCACTGTGTGTTCTGCCTCTTTTCTCACGAATGGAACTCTGTTGTAGAGTCCGCTTTTGAGCGTTTTGCAGGGTTAACGGTAACGCTAAGCTAACAGCTAACGCTAGTTAGCCTGTCCAGCAGCTAACATTATCCCATCGTTCGTGGCAATTATATTACATGTCATTGATCTACTGGTCGACTACGGCCGACTGGTTGGGCACCACTGGTATAATAGAAATAAATGCATTCAAACAAGAAACTAATGTATAGAAAATAGCATGGCAAACAAAAATTGCCAGGCCTAATGCGAGCCAGGGAAGTGCTGTGCGTTTGTAACGTGGCCTCATGTTTTCATCCACTTGTTTTTGGTTGAGGTCTGAACTCTCAAATTGCCCATAAATATCGTTTTTGTAAATATCGACGTTGTGTGTGTCACGCCCCCCGCACCCGCACGGCCCGATTCCGAGACCACCTAATCCAACTGATCCCGTTCAGCGGGGGGTAAAACGAATCAGCGCCGTTTCGCATCCCAAAAGGGGTGAGTGAGAACACTCCCCCGCGTTCCCGGGAGCAGTGATTCGATCCCCAAACGTGAGTGAGAAAGCCCCCTAACTGACAGAATGACACCCCATTGTTGAAACACGCTTGTGTGAGTGTGTGTGAGTTGTCATCGGGTCCGACTTAAATAGGCTTGCCTAGTCTTGTAACTGCTGATTTGAATGCACCAGGTTCTCTAGAGTTGCCTAGTCTTGTTTTAATTGCTGATTTGAGCCCTAGGATTGCAAGGCTTGCCTGGTCTAGTTTTAATAGCTGATTTGAGCCCCAGGTTTTCAAGGCTTGCCTGGTCTTGTTTTAATTGCTTAATTTCTTTTGGCAACCTACGGCAATCACTTGAGCGTTTTGAATCAGAAAATGTTTCGGATCAGATAATGATTTTATCAAACATATCTACTGTAAATTTACTAGCAGTTTGTCCGGTTGAGGGAAGAACAATGAAAATATTCTAAACACAAAAACTAAAACGTTCCATGTTTTCCATGATTGTAGGAACATTGGCCTCATTCAACAATACTCTCTTATTATTTTTCTTATATTCTTGCTTACCTGTCTGTTAAGAGAACAATAAGAAAAGCCACTGCCACATTCATCAAGCCATTCTTAACGTCCAAATCTGTGCTTACCCAGGTGTCTTGCATGATGAATCAAACTCATTCTTAAACTCAAATGCGCGTTCGCGCTCAATCATTTGCATACAGACACACCCGCCATCTCCTTATAAGGCGAATGAGGCATGTGTAAAACAGCCGTGGTTCGGCATCTAATCCCTGTCTGATCCATTCAACAGGAAGTGATTTGCGACTGATTTCAAAATGACACACACACACACGTCTCACGACTCGTGACTCAGTGCATGTGTGTGTGTGTGTGTTCCTGTGGGTCGCTCATCGCATGTGTGTGTGTGTTAATCTGATGACAAATAAAGACTTATACTTGTACTTATACGTATACGTACTGTATAGTGCGAAATAAATCATTCCAGCAAAGTAGGCTTTGTCAATACTGAACGACTGCGCGCTTGTCAAGAACCAATCGCGCAGTAGGTTCGGAAATACCGGATCCGTCACCTGTCATCTCTCTCTGAAAGGTCCCTGTGGCTAAAACCCAGAGTGAGCTCAGAACTTGTAGGTGTGGAGCAGAGAAGAGAAGAGAAGAGAGGAGAGGAGAGGAGAGGAGAGGAGAGGAGGAGGAGAGAAGCGGTTGTAAATATGTGTTCTATGCGTACGGCCTGGGCAGCCAGCATCTAACTTTTCTAACAGCAATATATAATCCATTTCAGAAGCAGAACGCACGCAATACATTTAATAATAATAATTATTCTGGGTTTAGTTCTGTTCTAGTTCTGGGTTTATAAAGTCGTATTTGGGGGTATTTGGGGGCAATTGACCAATGGTTTGCTTTTCAACCCATGAACTCCTTCCTCTCTCACCTTTTTATATATATATTTTAATTGTATCTGTATTGTATTATATTGTTTGTTTTGTAAAGTGTCTTTGAGCATTAGGAAAAGCGCTATATAAATCTGAAGTATTAGTGATTATGGTTGTCCTACGTCAAGTCAGAATAAAAGAAATGATCATTCGGGAGACGCGCAGGATGAAAGGCAATCTGAAATACAAGGATGTGTCAATATACTTCTTTGAAGATTATTGTCGGGAAGTGGTGGCCTTGCGGGCCAAGTACAAGACGGTGATGTCTCAACTCTATTTGGGGAAACACAATCCCATATTGATGTACCCTGCAAGACTTCGTATCGTCGATAAACATGGAGAAACGGTTTTCCTCAACTCGCCTGAAGAGGCTGGCAAATACATGGCAGCACAACGTGCAGGATATTTTATATACAGCCTTTTAATCTTTGTTAGGCATGGACACCATATCGTATAAACTTTAATGAACCGCTGATTTGGGACAGAGAGACCAATGATCAGAAAAATTCATCTAATGCATTAAAGGATTGGTCTAAGAATACAGGTGTAAATGACCTATGGCGATCACTCAACCCTACGACCCGAAAGTACTCTTGTCGATCTGCAAGACATAACATCTATCTATCTAGGTCGTCCTCGGACGGGCCCTCCATCGGTGCTTCCAGTCATCCCGATCCTCCATGCATCTGGCTAGCTCGCCGGTGCTTTCTGTTCCCGCATCTCTCCTGAGTCCAGAATAGATTATGTTTTTGCATCCCCTAGACTATTTGATAACTATGACGTGGAAATGGTACCCAATGATCAGATCACTGTTATTTACTCCTAAAAGGTTCATTTGGTATACTGTCATCCCGAGCCCCAAGATGGCGATAACTCGATATTGCTGAAAAACAAGGAATTCATTACACAATTCAAAGAAGCTCTTGTTGTATTCCTGCTGGAGAATGCGCAATCGGTACAGGACCCCAGAATATTATGGATGTCGGTAAAGGGATTTATCAAGGATTTTACCAGGAACTTTTCCTCCAAAATACGCAAGAATCGTTGCTCAAAACTGGCAGAGCTGGAAACGCTTTACTCTACGTTATTTTCCTCTTTACAATACAACTACTCGGTTCGATTGGAATCTCAAATTAATGTGTTAAAAAAAGAGATTAATGCCATTTTAAAACAACAATCTGAAGTTCAAATACGTAGCACAAGACAACAGTATTACTTTCATGGTTCTAAACCAAGTCACCTACTAGCTATGCAGATACGAGCCAACGCAAAATTTGCAGATATACCTACTATTAAGGCACAGCAAGGACTTGTTACAGACCCTAAAAAAATCAACGAGACATTCAAAGAGTTTTACTCCAACTTGTACAAATCAGAAATGGCCTTCGATCAAAACAAAATGGACATATATCTTAATCAAATTAACCTTCCTAAACTATCAGAGGATGACGCTAAACAGTTAGAAACACCCATCACACTAGATGAACTTAGGGAGGCCATATCTGAAATGCAAAGTGGTAAGGCTCCTGGAAGGGACGGTATCCCACCAGAAATGTACCTCTCATGCTGGGATGTAATTGGACCCCTATTACTTAATATGATTTTATACTCAATCAAGGAGGGGAACTTCCATAAGATTGACAATATTGCACTCATAACAGTCCTCCTTGAAAAAAGACAAAGACCCCACCGATTGCGAGCCTCCTCGGAACTGATATCAAGCTGTATTCCAAGGTATTAGCCATCAGACTTCAAAAGCATATGACGTCTTTAGTTCATCCTGATCAGACTGGCTTCATAAGAGGCCGCTTGATCACGGATAATATAAGACGGTTATTACATGTGCTAGATGCCAGCAAGGATGACACCCCACCTATAGCGATGCTGTCCCTGGATGCGATGAAAGCCTTTGATAGGTTGGAATGGTCTTATTTATGGGCAGTACTAGAAAGGATGGGGTTAGGAAAAGGATTCATTGATATGATTAAAGTATTATACAAAGACCCATCGGCCATGATTACAACAGGTATAATCACCTCCGAAATCTTTCCGGTATCGCGCTCTTCCAGACAGGGTTGCCCTCTTAGTCCCGGACTATTCGCTTTATCATTAGAGCCTTTAGCACAATATATAAGACAATCCCAATCCATAGAACCAATCGCAATTAAGGGCACACAACATCATATTAGTTTATATGCGGACGACGTAATATTGTTCATGCAAAACCCTAACACCTCAATGCCTCATCTTCTCAAGTTGATTGATGACTTTGGCAATCTATCGGGATTTAGGATAAATTGGCCAAAGTCGGCCTTCCTTCTACTTAATGCCCCTGCAAAGAATATACTCCTTCCAGAAAAAATATGTGTTAGGAATTGAGGTATTCCCTACTATAAGCCAAACGGTGAAGTACAATTACACAACATTCCAAGATAAGATCAAATATGACTTTGACAGGTGGTCCAAACTTAAACTCAGTAAAGGCACAAGTATCAATAGTTAAGATGGATGTTTTACCTAGAATCAACTTCATTAGCTCAATGTTACCGTTACCCCCTCCTGATGGTTACTGGAAAAAATTACACTTCACCGCATATAAATTTATTTGGAATAACAAACCTCCACGAATAAAAAGATCCACCGCACAGAGAAACAAAGCCGACGGAGGTTTGGCATTTCCAGACTTTTACCACTATTTTAAAGCATACTCTTTAAGACCACTGACAACCTGGTTTGACTCCAAAGCATCTGTATCCTGGAGAAACTTAGAAGAAAATATAGTAGCACCACATAGACTGCAGGACATAGTATACACCATATTATCAATTAAGCAATGCAAATTGAAATTTGGCCCCCTTATTACACATGTGATCCGGATATGGCGTGAAACACAAAAAAAAAATTCTAACCAACATAAATGGCATAGCCATACTCCCCTATTCAATAACAATGCACTCCTTATTGGAAAACGACCTATAAGATACCCCAAATGGGAAAAGCAGGGCATACACACATTGGGAGATGTTTTCAACAAACAGGGTTTTTGTAGCTATCAAGATATACATAAAAAATAACCTTACCAGTTCCACATATTATTTTTACGCACAGTTATTGGATTGTTTGAAGGCTCATGGAGTCCCATTAAGGATACCAATTGAGCACCACAGATATCACAAATTCTTCTATGAAAGAGAGACATCGAGAGGCTTCGTATCTGATTTTTATCATCACTTACTAACGTCTTCGTATGGAATCCTCCCCCTAGACTCAGTCTGGAGGAGGGATATACCAGACTTGGAAATAGATTTTGATTGGCAAGAAGTCTGGGCAAACGTTCGAATTGCGTCACGTAACCCGGACCATCAACAAATTAATCTTAATTATATTCATAGGACATACATGATTCCTATAAGATTGAACAGAATGGGACTTAAACAAGACTCCCTATGTTCCATATGTACAAATGGGGATGAGGGTACATTTATGCACATGTATTGGGATTGCCCACCGGTTAAGATATTCTGGAAAGAAGTGTCCCAGCAATTATCAGTATTCTTATTTCTGAACATACCTGTACATCCCTCTGTATTGCTGTTGAATGATGTATTTCAGTTTGCAGCCCCTATACAGCTAAAGAGACTAGTTTTATCCGGTCTCACAGCTGCTAAAAAGCTGATAGCATCACGATGGATTCAACCGGAAAAAATGTGCCGGAAGGTATGGGTTCTTACCTATCTCGATGTGATTTATTTAGAAATATCTACAGCAAGAATTTTAGGTGTCAGTGAAACCAACATTGCAATCTGGTTAGAAGTGGTGGAGAGAATAAAAGCTAGCATATGAAGTGTAGTGCCTGGTTAGAAACGAATTAAAATGGATGGATTATCCAAGTGGGGGTCCGGGGGAGGTGAGCGAGCAGGAGCATATGTTTGTATGGTATTAGATAGCAAGTATTAGGTATATATCTCGTAAACTACATTTATAATGATTCAAATGTTGATTTCATTGGATGTTTACTGTTAATGCTTGCGTGTCTAATTTGTTATGTTTAAAAAAGAATAAAAAAAAATATAAAAAAAAATAATAATAAAAAAAAAGAAGATCTGAAGTATTATTATTATTATGAATGGTAGGCTTTTTTAAATGTTTCTCATCTGGGTAAAAGTTTCTTATCTGGGTAAGAGTGCTCTAGACCACTCTTACAATTTGGTCTTGCCCGAGAGAAAAGCAACAATGCTGAATCCCAGGTAAGAACAAAATAAGAGAAAATGCTAGTTAAGAACGAAATCTGTTCTTATATCGCTTCATGAATGAGGCATTGGATCTGTCTGGTCTCCTAGAGGTTTAGAACTGAACATAATCAGGCCGGCCACAGATATGGTAGGTATGGTATTGTTCAGTACCGGTGTCTGCTAGTGTTCCCTGCCAAAACCGCTTCACTCTAACCACACCAGCCTGTACAAAGCTAGCTAGTGATACTACTAGACAATAGGGGTGTAACGGTACGCGGATACGTACCGCCTCAATGTGGTCCTCCGGTACAGTACGGGCTGTGCACCGAGCGATTGCAACGGTATGGAACCTTTTTTTGTAGTGTAGGCTAGCTATTTTTAGACCCAAGTAGTTACTCGCTACTGCCCGGAGAAACTGGACTGCTAAATAAAGATTAAAGATCTAGCGTCGTTGATGCTATTCAATATTAGCTAAATAGCTAACAAACGAAATACAATGTATAGCATAGCTGCCTACAACACACAATAACGTTATAACAATTACATGCATCATTGTTTACAATGAACGGGTGGGGCTAGTCAAAGGACTGGACACGGGGGCAAGTTAAACATGAATTAATTTATTATAACAGGTAGTTTCGAGTCGTGCCTAAGTACGCACACAGGGCTATTCTATACGGCTTTCACGCTTCCTCCTCATCGTTGATTGCCTGTAGTAGCTGCATCTAACGTTAGTAGCTAATGTTAAAACTAACCTAAAGTTAGTTGTTCACCAACAATCAACATTTGTTTTATCATTAGCTCAAAAACACAGAACCGGACGAGACAAGTTGTCGGCTCAATACGTTCTGCTAGGCAGCTAGGATAATAACAACAATACTTCCGCTCCGGTCGGTGGGCTTCAAAATAAAAGTCTAAAACACCGGAAAAGCTCCGGTCGGTGGGCTTCAAAATAAAAGTCTAAAACACCGGAAAAGACGTTTATTTTGTACAGCGTTTTCCTCCACGAGTACTCGAGTACATCATGTGATCAATCGATCTGGATTATTTTTGCCCATCCCTAGTTTATCCTGTGCTGAAGTCTCCATTCCAATAGAGATAGTATATATTTTGGTGTTTATTTGGAACACTGCCTTTTTATTTATTACGTTTCCACAGTTTTTTCCTCATACTAACATTTTGTACATGGTACCGCAACTACATTAATAATACATGTACATGTTAAAAGGATGACACAAAAAGCCAGACAGAGGGCTTGTTTCCAGTTTCAGTTTGTTTTATAATAAACAATCAAACTGAGCATTTTTTTAATTTAGGATATTCCAATGTCTTCCAATGTTAAATAAAGGTTTATTGCACTTTGAAACGGTTTCCTTGCATTATTATGCTATTATTATATTAGTAAAAAAAAATAAAAAGGTTAATTGAAAACTTTTGGGAAATACACTGTACCGAAAAAATACCGAACCGTGACTTCAAAACCGAGGTACGTACCGAACCGTGGATTTTGTGTACCGTTACACCCATAGATATATATAGAACACTAGATAGCTTGCCCGCGCTGCCGGCCAATGGAGAGCGACGTCACTGAACCGCCGCCATCTTGCTCCAGTTAGCCTTGAGTGAGAGTGAGTGAGCTGCACAGACAAAAATACTCATAACTCGCTGAAATATTGACGGATTTACAAACGGTTTGGTTTATTACAAGAATTATTAACGTGGCTATGATTCAAGCGGTTTGTAAAAAAAAAAAACATCTTTAAATTTTTTTTTTTAAGTATGCAGTATCATAACTACATCTTTGATGTTTATAGCAAACCAACCCGTTTGTAAATCCGTCAATATTTCAGCGAGTTATGAGTATTTTTGTCTGTGCAGCTCACTCACTCTCACTCAAGGCTAACTGGAGCAAGATGGTGGCGGTTCAGTGACGCCTTAAGCTATCTAGTGTTCTATAGATATCTATGGTTACACCCCTACTAGACAAGCTGCTGGAGTGTAATGGAGCATGGTGAGAGAAGAAGAAGAGAGAGGGGGGGCTGTCATGGTGAGAGAAGAAGAAGAGAGAGGGGGGGCTGTCATGGTGAGAGAAGAAGAAGAGAGAGGGGGGGCTGTCATGGTCAGAGAAGAAGAAGAGAGAGGGGGGGGGGCTGTCATGGTGAGAGAAGAAGAAGAGAGAGGGGGGGGGCTGTCATGGTGAGAGAA
The DNA here is from genome assembly GCF_963971535.1 of Notolepis coatsorum. NCBI lineage: Eukaryota > Metazoa > Chordata > Actinopteri > Aulopiformes > Paralepididae > Notolepis > Notolepis coatsorum. The sequence goes on along the minus strand of NC_140178.1, from coordinate 79,402,105 downwards.
GAAGAAGAGAGAGGGGGGGCTGTCATGGTGAGAGAAGAAGAAGAGAGAGGGGGGGGGCTGTCATGGTGAGAGAAGAAGAAGAGAGAGGGGGGGCTGTCATGGTGAGAGAAGAAGAAGAGAGAGGGGGGGCTGTCATGGTGAGAGAAGAAGAAGAGAGAGGGGGGGGGCTGTCATGGTGAGAGAAGAAGAAGAGAGAGGGGGGGCTGTCATGGTGAGAGAAGAAGAAGATGAGAGAGGGGGGGGGCTGTCATGGTGAGAGAAGAAGAAGATGAGAGAGAGGGGGGGGGGCTGTCATGGTGAGAGAAGAAGACGATGATGAGAGAGAGGGGGGGGGCTGTCATGGTGAGAGAAGAAGAAGATGAGAGAGAGGGGGGGGCTGTCATGGTGAGAGAAGAAGAAGAGAGAGAGAGGGGGGCTGTCATGGTGAGAGAAGAAGAAGAGAGAGGGGGGGGGGGGGGCTGTCATGGTGAGAGAAGAAGAAGAGAGAGATGGGGGGGCTGTCATGGTGAGAGAAGAAGAAGATAGAGGGGGGGGGGCTGTCATGGTGAGAGAAGAAGAAGATGAGAGAGAGGGGGGGGCTGTCATGGTGAGAGAAGAAGAAGATGAGAGAGAGGGGGGGGCTGTCATGGTGAAAGAAGAAGAAGATGAGAGAGAGGGGGGGGCTGTCATGGTGAGAGAAGAAGAAGATGAGAGAGGGGGGGGCTGTCATGGTGAGAGAAGAAGAAGATGAGAGAGGGGGGGGCTGTCATGGTGAGAGAAGAAGAAGATGAGAGAGGGGGGGGCTGTCATGGTGAAAGAAGAAGAAGATGAGAGAGAGGGGGGGCTGTCATGGTGAGAGAAGAAGAAGATGAGAGAGAGGGGGGGCTGTCATGGTGAGAGAAGAAGAAGATGAGAGGGGGGGGGGGTGTCATGGTGAGAGAAGAAGAAGATGAGAGAGAGGGGGGGGGCTGTCATGGTGAGAGAAGAAGAAGATGAGAGAGAGGGGGGGCTGTCATGGTGAGAGAAGAAGAAGATGAGAGAGAGGGGGGGGCTGTCATGGTGAGAGAAGAAGAAGATGAGAGAGATGGGGGGGGGCTGTCATGGTGAGAGAAGAAGAAGATGAGAGAGAGGGGGGGCTGTCATGGTGAGAGAAGAAGAAGATGAGAGGGGGGGGGGGGTGTCATGGTGAGAGAAGAAGAAGATGAGAGAGAGGGGGGGGGCTGTCATGGTGAGAGAAGAAGAAGATGAGAGAGAGGGGGGGCTGTCATGGTGAGAGAAGAAGAAGATGAGAGAGAGGGGGGGGCTGTCATGGTGAGAGAAGAAGAAGATGAGAGAGGGGGGGGGGGTGTCATGGTGAGAGAAGAAGAAGATGAGAGAGGGGGGGGGTGTCATGGTGAGAGAAGAAGAAGATGAGAGAGGGGGGGGGCTGTCATGGTGAGAGAAGAAGAAGATGAGAGAGAGGGGGGGGGCTGTCATGGTGAGAGAAGAAGAAGATGAGAGAGAGGGGGGGCTGTCATGGTGAGAGAAGAAGAAGATGATGAGAGAGGGGGGGGGCTGTCATGGTGAGAGAAGAAGAAGAAGATGAGAGAGAGGGGGGGCTGTCATGGTGAGAGAAGAAGAAGATGATGAGAGAGGGGGGGCTGTCATGGTGAGAGAAGAAGAAGAGAGAGGGGGGGGCTGTCATGGTGAGAGAAGAAGAAGAGAGAGGGGGGGGGGCTGTCATGGTGAGAGAAGAAGAAGATGAGAGAGAGGGGGGGCTGTCATGGTGAGAGAAGAAGAAGATGAGAGAGAGGGGGGGCTGTCATGGTGAGAGAAGAAGAAGATGATGAGAGAGGGGGGGGCTGTCATGGTGAGAGAAGAAGAAGAGAGAGATGGGGGGGGGCTGTCATGGTGAGAGAAGAAGAAGAGAGAGAGAGGGGGGGCTGTCATGGTGAGAGAAGAAGAAGATGAGAGGGGGGGGGGGCTGTCATGGTGAGAGAAGAAGAAGATGAGAGAGATGGGGGGGGCTGTCATGGTGAGAGAAGAAGAAGATGAGAGAGAGGGGGGGGCTGTCATGGTGAGAGAAGAAGAAGATGAGAGGGGGGGGGGTGTCATGGTGAGAGAAGAAGAAGATGAGAGGGGGGGGGGCTGCCATGGTGAGAGAAGAAGAAGATGAGAGAGGGGGGGGGCTGTCATGGTGAGAGAAGAAGAAGATGAGAGAGGGGGGGGGGTGTCATGGTGAGAGAAGAAGAAGATGAGAGGGGGGGGTGTCATGGTGAGAGAAGAAGAAGATGAGAGAGAGGGGGGGGGCTGTCATGGTGAGAGAAGAAGAAGATGAGAGAGGGGGGGGGGGTGTCATGGTGAGAGAAGAAGAAGATGAGAGGGGGGGGGTGTCATGGTGAGAGAAGAAGAAGATGAGAGAGGGGGGGGGGCTGTCATGGTGAGAGAAGAAGAAGATGAGAGAGAGGGGGGGGGGCTGTCATGGTGAGAGAAGAAGAAGATGAGAGAGAGGGGGGGCTGTCATGGTGAGAGAAGAAGAAGATGATGAGAGAGGGGGGGGCTGTCATGGTGAGAGAAGAAGAAGAAGATGAGAGAGAGGGGGGGCTGTCATGGTGAGAGAAGAAGAAGATGAGAGAGAGGGGGGGGGCTGTCATGGTGAGAGAAGAAGAAGATGCGAGAGGGGGGGGGGGCTGTCATGGTGAGAGAAGAAGAAGATGCGAGAGGGGGGGGGGGCTGTCATGGTGAGAGAAGAAGAAGAGAGAGGGGGGGCTGTCATGGTGAGAGAAGAAGAAGAGAGGGGGGGGGCTGTCATGGGTCTTCACCTCTTCAATGAGCTGTTGATGGACAGGCTGCAATTATCCACACACACACACACAACTACACTCACACACACAACCTACATACAAAACTACACTCACACACACACATGGTGTCCAACCAACCCAGTGGGAGTTGAGACATTGCTGTTGCAGCCAATTTAAACAACGCATGCATGCATGCACACACACACACACACACACACACTTACTGTCCAATCTACATCTAATCTTCACTAGAAATCCTTCTCACTTTGTCCTGTCAAAACACAACTAATGCACTGTGGTAAACCCGGCCAGACATTCATAGCAGCACAACGACTTTAACTGTACATTCAGCCTAATACCATAACTTTTTCAGTGATACTGATTACATCCTTGAAAACTTGAACTTCGCATGAACATGTTATGATTATTGAAATACATTGAAACACACCTTGCATAGCTCCATCAACAATGTATTAGCACTTTATTATTATTATTATTATTATTATTATTATTATTATTATTATTATTATTATTATTATTATTATTATTATTATTATTATTATTATTATTATTATTATTATTATTATACATTATTGTTATTATTTATTTGTATGATCAACAAGAAGACTGACAAAAAAGTGCTTACAATTAAGATCAAATGTTTTCTCCTTTCTGAAATACTAACTAAATAAATACTAACCAACAACCATGGAAATGATGTTATCATGGTTCATAACACACTGCAGACTGACAGCCAAGTATTTATCGAAAGGGGTCAGCAGTTCCCCCTGCATATGATCTACGGAGCAACTCTATATGTTGTTTGGATATACATAGTATCTGGGAACCAGATGGAATCGTTTTTCCATCCCATTTGACAACGGTAGAGTATATTGTTCCCATATTTACGATCATGTGTGTGTGTCTGTGTGTGTCCATCTATTTACAGATCTGTGTAGGGGGACAGGGAGGTGGCTGTTATTGCCATCAGCAGTCAGCTGCAGGATGTTCCCGTACACTCTCACTAGCCTCCTGCTGACTGGAATATCAACACCTTCAGCCCATGATGCCCAGTGTGCTGCCAGGTCCTTATGGCCCATATGAGAGGGTATAGCAACACCACCACCACACACACACAGTCTGCTGCACTGGCTAAGACCACCAGACCTCACAATGCCAAAACAAGTACTACCCTGTATGAACTGTGAGGCCACTTAAATTTCACATGGATAATGATGATGATGTGTTTGTGTGTTTCATGTTCTGATGAAGGTTTAACCATTTCACTACCACACTACAGAAGGTTAACCTTTGACTACCACCCTACAGACGGTATAGTGTGGTAGTGAAAGGGTTAACCCTTTGCTAGTGTGGTAGTGAAAGGGTTAACACTGAAGCATAAGCGGTATAATATTCCTTTGCTATCGCTCTCCCCCATACTGCTGCTGGGAAAGCTCACAGCTCATATCTCCATCTTTTCAGGAATTATGACATCCAACCTATATTTCAGATTAAAGACCATTCACGTTTGGAATTCCATTATGGGTTTTCGAAGGTTTCATAAAAGAAAAAATACTATTCCAGTAGGAGTCTTTCAGCGGTGATAATATGGATGAAATATGTTGCTGGCCTGGCTACAATGTAGCTTTTCAACCCGGATTAAGCCTGGTGTGGATCCAACCCAGTCTTGATGGAATGTCATGGAACCTTGGCTCTCATGAATGCTGTTCAATTTCAGTTCAGTTCAGTTCAGTTCAGACTTTATTGTCCCTCAAGGGGAAATTTAGTGCCCTGGGGATGTACGAACATTTTAATCTGTTGCCCTTTAGCCTGGGGAGCCTATATATCCTGCCAGAGGGGAGGGGGAGAAACTCCTCCAAGAGAGGATGGTCAGAGCTGTCTAAGATCGTCTGAGCCTTCCGCAGAATTTGTCTCTTATAAAAGTCTGTCAAGGAAAGCTGCTGGGTCCCAATTATCTTGCTGGACATCTTGACTATGTTGGCCAGACTGTTTTTGTTCTGTATTGACAGGTCAGTCAAAGCTTACCATAAGCACGAGCAGTGAACTCCAAGCCCACGTGACTGAACTCAAACTGGAAAGAAACAGACTAAGAAATGATGTAAACTCCATGATCAAAACAGCAAAAAAAAATTTCATCAATGACAAAACCGAGGAAAACAAAAACAAACCATGTGAACTTTGGAAATTACTCAATAACCAACTAGGCTGCAGTAAAAAACTTAAAACCAGATTCTCAAACATAAACATAAAGACAGACAACACGCTCATCACAGAAAAGCTGGATGTAGCCAATTACTTAAATAGTTTCTTCACAAACATAGCCACAACACTGGTAAACGAACTACCCTCCCACTCAGGGCATTATGGGGTAGAACACATAGTAGCATACTACAAGAACCTAGGGGTCCACAAAGACGACTTCAAACTGGAAATGGTAACAACAGATGAGGTACTCAAAAAACTGAGCGCCCTCCAACCCAATAAGGCCACTGGCCATGACAACATCCCCTCCAAATTCCTCAGAGACTCAGCAGCCGCCATCACCCCAGTCATCACACACATAATAAACCTCTCCATAAAACAGGGACACGTCCCCAAGGACTTCAAAATTGCAAGAGTGACCCCTCTGCACAAAAAAGGCAGTAAATTAGACCCAGGCAACTACCGCCCTGTTTCTATCCTTACCTCCATCTCGAAAGTCATGGAAAAAATTGTATACGAACAGGTCGAAAAATACCTTGCGGAAAAAAATCTAATCTACGAATTCCAATCTGGCTTCAGAACATCCCACTCCACTGACACATGCCTTCTCTATTTAAACGACCACATCAAACAAGAGGTGGACGCGGGCAAATACTGCGGCATGGTCATGCTGGACCTACAAAAGGCCTTCGACACTGTCAATCACACCATTCTGATTGACAAGCTAAAAGCAATTGGTTTTGATAGTCTATCAGTGAGCTGGATGCAATCCTACCTGGAGGGGAGAGAGCAGATGGTGGAGGTAAACGGTACCCTATCCCCCCCCCTCACAGTAAGCTGTGGTGTTCCACAAGGAAGCATACTAGGTCCGCTACTGTTCCTAATTTATGCAAATTACATGTCGTCAGCTTGTGACTGCAACTTGTTCCTGTTTGCGGACGACTCAGCCCTGCTGGTCTCTGACAAGAACAAGTTACAGGTTGAAAAAACCCTCAGCTCAGAACTAGGCAAAATCTGCATATGGCTCGCTGATAACAAACTATCATTACACATGGGCAAAACAGAGTCCATTCTCTTCGGTTCAAATAACAAACTCAGCAAGACCGACGGCTTCTCAGTTACAGTGGGTGACAATATTGTCACAAGGAAAGAAGATATTACCTACCTGGGTTCCATCCTAGAGGCAAATCTTTCCTGTGACAAAATGGCAACCAATGTAATAAAAAAAGTCAACCAACGAACTCGATTCTTGTACCGGATCTCCTCACTGGTAAACAAGAATACCCTGAAGACTCTAGCAGGAGCACTCATTCAAGGGTACTACGACTATGCTTGCACCTCATGGTACCAAAGCACCTCAAAGGCGCTAAAAACAAAATTACAAACATCTCAAAACAAACTGGTCAGACTACTGCTTGACCTTACTCCTAGAACCCACCTCACCCCTGCCCACTTTGACAACCTAGGATGGCTTAGAGTAGACGACAGAGTACAGCAACTTGCAATGGGCCTGGTCTACAAGATACACTACACGACCAAGGTACCCATGTACATGACAAAATACTTCCCAAAGGTCAGTGAATACCACGATCACAACACCAGAGGGAGCTCCACAAATCATGTTAAACCCAGATTCGGCTCAAACAAGGGACTAAACACGTTTCGCAATTATGCCACATCAATGTGGAACGCCCTACCCAAAGCTGTAAAGGAATGTGAATCACTACCCACTTTCAAAAACACTCTCAAAAAACACCTAAGGGAGACTGCAACTCGAAACTGGCCCCTGTAAATGTCCGAACACAACCCCCTCCAATGTACAGTAAATTACCAAGTATGGTATTGTCAATAATCCAATGTACAGTGTTTGTTTGTACAGGTGTACAGTGTCCCCCACCCACCCCTCCTACCCAACCCCCCCCCCCCCACCCACCCATCCACCTCCAATGTACAGTCCCCCCCCACCCCCACCTACCCAATCCAATGTACAGTTTCTACGTCTAATGTATATACTCTTTTCTTTCTGGACTCTTTTTGTATCACAAACAGTACTGTAATTGCAAATCTGGTATGTCATAAATGTATAGATGTAGCAGTACTGTCTATCGGTATGTCATGTATGTCACATATGTTACGATGAATTGAAAATGGGGGACCCTGATGTAAACAAGACGAAAGTCTTTCTCTGGTCTGCATCCCCTTAACAATTGTATGTATTGAGCTGTACTGTACTGTACCCATTCTGCAATCTGTTAATAAAGTTTTCAATCAATCAATCAATGCCATACCAGGAGACAATACAAAACGTTAAAATGGACTCAACAAAATATTTGTAAAACAAAACAATAAGTGTTTTGTCTGGGCGGCTACGTGGCGTAGTGGGCAAGGCACTCGCCACGAAATGCTGGAGACGCTGGGCTCGTCAGTTCGAGCCCAGCGCTCCACATTTGCTTTCAGTTTAGCTGGTCGTCCGTACTAATACACATTGGCCGTATTAGGGGGTGGGAAACTGATGGGTGGGGATCGGGCGTTGTGGACAGCGACTCCTACAGGTCGGTTGGTGCGCCTGCGCAGTAGAATCAGGAAGTGTCGGGGGCAGCGTGAGCCTCCCACGCGTTACTCCTCGCCACTGAGAGATCGAGCTGCGCAGGTGAAAAGATGCGACTGCTGTTACCTCAAGTACCGGAGGGGACTTGTGCTATGTATGACTTAGTCCACATTGCAGCCGGCTTGTGGGAGGCAAGAAACAGCATCCGTGACAGGGGAGGGTTGAATTGGATGATACGAAATTGGGATGGGAGAAAAATATGGAAAAGTGGGAGAAAAAGTGGATAAAAAAAAAAATAATAAGTGTTTTGTCCACATTAAAAGTGTTTAGTTTGCGCAGGAAGTAGAGTCTCTGCAGACCTTTTTTTTTTGCAGATTGCAGATGTATTCTGATTGTGGTTTAACTTGTTGTCAACTACTGTTCCTAGGTACTTGTAGTGATCAACCTTCTCAACAGGCGAGCCCTTACTTATGGTTGGGATGGATGGTCAATGTCCATCTCTTTAGTTTTAGTCACGTTTAACTTCAGGAAGTGGTTGTCACACCATTCTATAAAGTTGTCCACGATGGGCCCACGACCAACCTCTCTATCCTGAAGCAGACTGATTAAAACAGTGGCATCTGCAAACTTCAGTATTTGCCTGTCATCGTGGTTGCTCCTGCAGTCGTTTGTGTACAAAATGTACAATAATGTAATCATTTAGCCGGCCTCTACACAGTATATAACCTGTGATTTACCCTACTCCTGTCTGACCCCAGTCTGGCCCTGCTTGGCCTAGTTAGGCCCTGATGTACAGCCATAGGGGTCAGAGGTCATGGGAATGAATATGTGGCTCTGACAGGAGTGTGTGCTGTGGCAATGAAACACTGCCAGTAGGGCTGGGTGATACGGCCTAAAAATAAAATCTCTTTCTTTCTCTTAAAAACTAGAAACACCAAGGAAAACATTCAAATAAGCTTTGTTTTTATTATCAAACCAAGATGAATTTCCCTATTTGGAAATTCCCTATAGTGCAAACCTAACTTTCACCAATCTTCACTTAAAAAATAAATAATATATATATATATATTATAACCTTTTATATATATATTATATAGGTTACTCTTGATCAAACAAAGATGAATGTCCCTATTGGGATTAATAGTGCAATAACTTACCTTTTCACCAAACTTCACTTAAAATAAAAGGTGCCTCTTGATCTTCAAACAAGAATTAATTTCCCTATTGGGATTAATAAAGTGCAAATCTAACTTTCACCAAACATCAATATTTGTAAAATTATTATTTTGAAATCAATTTATTTGAAAAAATCGTCCTGAATCATGAATTTGAATTAATCAATTAAATCAATTAATCACCCAGCCCTAACTGCCAGGGGTCCATACCAGTATGTGTGAGGACGGTGAGGTCTGTGTGTGTGTGTGTGTGTGTGTGTGTGTGTGTGTGTGTGTGTGTGTGTGTGTGTGTGTGTGTGCGCATGCATGTGTGTAACCTGTGACATTACAGGTCTAGATTGTGTAGCCTGCCCACATTACAGTTCATTGACTCTCCTCTCTATTTCTGCTTCTCCTCTCATCTCTCTCTCTTTCCCCTGTCTGCCCTTACATTGCCCTCTGTCTCCAGCTATCAGACTGATAAATAACTGCCCCCCCCCCCCCCCCCCCCCCACCAGCCTCCCCTGCATCGCCAGGCAAACACACAGGGAGAAATAACTCTTAAGGCTCCCTGTTATTCTTACACAGAGGGGCCCAAAACCAGACACACATGTGGCCCTCCCAGACCCCTCCAACCCACAGCCGTGACCGATGGGCTACACACTGTCAAATGTGTGTACGTTGTTATGAGGTCATGTCTCTGCATTGGATCAGATATGGGTATATGGTGTGTGTGTGTGTGTGGGGGGGGGGGGGTAAGTAAACACGTGGACATCATGAAATTACACTATACACATTTGTATTAGATCGTTAATGGATCGGATGCTTGTGTGACAATGTGGTCCTGTGTGCAGAGACATGAGTGGCATGTGGACGGAGGGTCAGACAGTGGGGGGAGGGTCAGACAGTGGGGGGAGGGTCAGTCAGTGGGGGGAGGGTCAGACAGTGGGTGGGGGGGGGGGGGGGGGGGGGGCGGAGAGCACCGCTGTGAAGGAAGGGTGCGCTCAATAAATCTAAATCGTAATTGAAATTGAAACTCGATTAATCACCCAGCCGTAAAGGAACATGCCAACATTTGGGTAAAATTTGCTTACCGTCTTCTCCAGAGAGAGACAAGAAGATAGATACCAGTAGAAAGCGATCTGGCTGCACATTAGCCTAGCTTAGCACAATGAATGGAAGCGCACAGACAGACAGACAGACAGACAGACAGACAGACAGACAGACAGACAGACAGACAGACAGACAGACAGACAGACAGACAGACAGACAGACAGACAGACAGACAGACAGACAGACAGACAGACAGACAGACAGACAGACAGACAGACAGACAGACAGACAGACAGACAGACAGACAGACAGACAGACAGACAGACAGACAGACAGACAGACAGACAGACAGACAGACAGACAGACAGACAGACAGACAGACAGACAGACAGACAGACAGACAGACAGACAGACAGACAGACAGACAGACAGACAGACAGACAGACAGACAGACAGACAGACAGACAGACAGACAGACAGACAGACAGACAGACAGACAGACAGACAGACAGACAGACAGACAGACAGACAGACAGACAGACAGACAGACAGACAGACAGACAGACAGACAGACAGACAGACAGACAGACAGACAGACAGACAGACAGACAGACAGACAGACAGACAGACAGACAGACAGACAGACAGACAGACAGACAGACAGACAGACAGACAGACAGACAGACAGACAGACAGACAGACAGACAGACAGACAGACAGACAGACAGACAGACAGACAGACAGACAGACAGACAGACAGACAGACAGACAGACAGACAGACAGACAGACAGACAGACAGACAGACAGACAGACAGACAGACAGACAGACAGACAGACAGACAGACAGACAGACAGACAGACAGACAGACAGACAGACAGACAGACAGACAGACAGACAGACAGACAGACAGACAGACAGACAGACAGACAGACAGACAGACAGACAGACAGACAGACAGACAGACAGACAGACAGACAGACAGACAGACAGACAGACAGACAGACAGACAGACAGACAGACAGACAGACAGACAGACAGACAGACAGACAGACAGACAGACAGACAGACAGACAGACAGACAGACAGACAGACAGACAGACAGACAGACAGACAGACAGACAGACAGACAGACAGACAGACAGACAGACAGACAGACAGACAGACAGACAGACAGACAGACAGACAGACAGACAGACAGACAGACAGACAGACAGACAGACAGACAGACAGACAGACAGACAGACAGACAGACAGACAGACAGACAGACAGACAGACAGACAGACAGACAGACAGACAGACAGACAGACAGACAGACAGACAGACAGACAGACAGACAGACAGACAGACAGACAGACAGACAGACAGACAGACAGACAGACAGACAGACAGACAGACAGACAGACAGACAGACAGACAGACAGACAGACAGACAGACAGACAGACAGACAGACAGACAGACAGACAGACAGACAGACAGACAGACAGACAGACAGACAGACAGACAGACAGACAGACAGACAGACAGACAGACAGACAGACAGACAGACAGACAGACAGACAGACAGACAGACAGACAGACAGACAGACAGACAGACAGACAGACAGACAGACAGACAGACAGACAGACAGACAGACAGACAGACAGACAGACAGACAGACAGACAGACAGACAGACAGACAGACAGACAGACAGACAGACAGACAGACAGACAGACAGACAGACAGACAGACAGACAGACAGACAGACAGACAGACAGACAGACAGACAGACAGACAGACAGACAGACAGACAGACAGACAGACAGACAGACAGACAGACAGACAGACAGACAGACAGACAGACAGACAGACAGACAGACAGACAGACAGACAGACAGACAGACAGACAGACAGACAGACAGACAGACAGACAGACAGACAGACAGACAGACAGACAGACAGACAGACAGACAGACAGACAGACAGACAGACAGACAGACAGACAGACAGACAGACAGACAGACAGACAGACAGACAGACAGACAGACAGACAGACAGACAGACAGACAGACAGACAGACAGACAGACAGACAGACAGACAGACAGACAGACAGACAGACAGACAGACAGACAGACAGACAGACAGACAGACAGACAGACAGACAGACAGACAGACAGACAGACAGACAGACAGACAGACAGACAGACAGACAGACAGACAGACAGACAGACAGACAGACAGACAGACAGACAGACAGACAGACAGACAGACAGACAGACAGACAGACAGACAGACAGACAGACAGACAGACAGACAGACAGACAGACAGACAGACAGACAGACAGACAGACAGACAGACAGACAGACAGACAGACAGACAGACAGACAGACAGACAGACAGACAGACAGACAGACAGACAGACAGACAGACAGACAGACAGACAGACAGACAGACAGACAGACAGACAGACAGACAGGCAGGCACTCTCTCTCTCTCTCTCTCAGGGGGAGGGTATCCGGTACCGGGGGCAGATAGGGACCTCATACCTGTTCCATCACACTATCCGTCTCTCTCTTAAATGACAGCTCCATGTAGAGAGCTGCACTCCACCACCTCTCCTGCCCCTATAACCCCATTTTTAAACAGGCACCTCATTAACACCTACGTTTATCACTCCAATGGAATTCCTCCCTTCAGTCTCATACACTGTGGGGTCAACCACACACACACACCACACACCACACACCACACACACACACACACACACCTCTATGAGTCTGTCCTGCGGGCGCAGTCCAGCACGGTCGGCGGGCGAGCTTCGGTCCAGGGATCGAATGTACTGTCCCGGCCTGGACTTGTCGCTGTGCAGGTTGAAGCCGTAGCCGGTCTCGGCCCGCACCAGGTGGCACAGCCGGGGGAGGAGCTCTGAGGGGTCGACCGGGGGCCGCGGCTGGGCTTGAGCCTGGACAAGGGCCTCCTGGGTAGAGAGAGAGAGAAAGAGATACACTGAATGTAAAACACACATTTTATATATAAAAAAAAATATGAATATTCCCCGAAATGTACATCATTTACTGTGTGAAGCCAACAGTTTTCAGGACACTGTGTTCACAGGGCTCAGTATCCCAGCCGAGCTAATGGTAATCAGCATACAGTATCCTGTATGTCACTGTGACGGGGTCCTTTTTCTCCCTCGTCCAAACTCACACAAATGATGGCGTAGTCGGAATCAAAGGTGTTGAGGTTGCTTTTATTGCCGGCCATCCACGGTGCAGAGGTGACATTTCCAAAACAATGACTTAAATCAAAATAACAAAAATACTATACTACCTGCAGTCTATCAGATGCGTTCCACAATAACGTCATCATGACAGACAACACTTACTGTGTGGCGCTTCCCTAGTTGCCCATTTTCTGGAATCTGAGACAAACAGACTAACAAACACTCACGGCGCTTCCCTCAGTCACCTTCAGTGTAACTGATGCAGGGCAAGAACCCCAAACCTTGGGCACGCAGCCCTCATGAACACCTGGACTCCTCCCCGTCCACAGGTGCCACACATAATTAATTAACATTACTAAACAGGTGCTACACATCAATTGATTTGCCGTTTCCTACACACATTATATCAAAACAACCTCCAACACCAATACCCTCACACCAACCCAATAAATAAATATATATACACAACCCAATAAATAAATATATGTATGAATGGATATATGAATGTATGGTAATATGTATGAATGCATGTATGATAAGGTTAATGGATATGCATGCATGTTTGATTATATATATGAATATATATATGATGAGTGAATGTATGTATGTATGATAAGATGAATGTGTATGATAATGTCTGAAGGTATATGATAATAATGACATTAATGAAGGGGGGGGGGGTTGCAGTTCTCAGTCCAATCTGATCCAGTCTCCAATCTGATTTTAGTCCAATGATGAATGTTTGGTGTGTGTATGTGTGCGTGCGTGCTGCTCGGAGTCAGTGACGGAGCCGCTCTGTCACATTACCCCGCTCCTCCTGGAGGTTGGTGATGTGTGCCAACCTAAACGACAGGTATCCCGCGATACGCCATGGCCGTGCCCGATTCCTTATTGGATGCTGGCCCGGTGGAACGCACAGCCGGTGTTCCTCTCCAACCTCCTCCCTGCTGCACACCTCGGCGAATCCAGCGACGGCAGAGCCCTCCGGTGGCGGTAGGTTTCAGCTCTCCCCCGGTCCACCCGTCGGCGCTGGGGCTGCAGTGCCCTCCTCCCTCGTCCAGCAGCGGTAGGTCTCGGCTCCCCATTACGCTCTCGTCTCCAGGAGCGCAGTCCGGTGCACTGCCCTGGAAGGCAGGCAATCTTCCGACTAGCCATCCCACTTCTGACACCATATGTGACGGGGTCCTTTTTCTCCCTCGTCCAAACTCACACAAATGATGGCGTAGTCGGAATCAAAGGTGTTGAGGTTGCTTTTATTGCCGGCCATCCACGGTGCAGAGGTGACATTTCCAAAACAATGACTTAATCAAAATAACAAAAATACTATACTACCTGCAGTCTATCAGATGCGTTCCACAATAACGTCATCATGACAGACAACACTTATTGTGTGGCGCTTCCCTAGTTACCCATTTTGCAACCGTTATCTGGTGAAGCCCCACACAGAGACAAACAGACTAACAAACACTCACGGCGCTTCCCTCAGTCACCTTCAGCGTAACTGATGCAGGGAAAGAACCCCAAACCTTGGGCACGCAGCCCTCATGAACACCTGGACTCCTCCCCGTCCACAGGTGCCACACATAATTAATTAACATTACTAAACAGGTGCTACACATCAATTGATTTGCCGTTTCCTACACACATTATATCAAAACAACCTCCAACACCAATACCCTCACAACAACCCAATAAATAAATATATATACACAACCCAATAA